>NC_038249.2:43240297-43405058 GCF_000004515.6 Glycine max
TTGTTGCTTCTGAGAGAAAAAGGTAAGAGCATGCCAAGCATATGATGGAAGAAACAGCTAGTTAAAACAAGATTCCTAATTAATTGCTGCACATGCAACATTTAATACCACTGGGCTCTTTTGCTTTATTTGTTGAGCCATCAAAGGACTCTTGTTGTCAGAGTCTTTTGTTTTTTTATCCTGACTTACAGAGATATGAAAACAAGTACATGAAAGAATGCCATGTAATTCTTTGTCCTCTATTGATTTAAGATTGATTTTGGTATGGGTCATTTTCAGTCAAATGCTGGTTTCCTCCTCTCTCTTTTTTTTTTCTTTTCCCCCTCTCGAGAGTGTGGGGCCTTTTCGTGATACAAGGAAAGAAATCAAGATGCATTGTCCCTTGAGATACAACGAGAATCTAAATAAAGAAAAGTAGCATATGCCTCACCTAAAGTTATCTTCATATCTCCTTTGCAACCATGGTAAATAGCCACAACATAATTCAGACAGCAAAACTATGATTCTTGTATAAACTGTAAGTATACTACTATAAATGATTAAGAGCTAAACCGATATTGAACTCATAAATGAGCAGATTAACTCTTATATGCTTGAAGGAAAGTCTTGAGGGGGAAATATTGCAATGCTTAACCAATGAATAAGCTTAACTTTGAAATTACATGAGTCAATCAATAATTGGAATTGATGAATACAGCTAAAGGGCCACATTAGTATTTATCAGTATGGCCAGTGTAAATAATAGGAAAAAAGAGAAGAGACGTTATATTCTTTATAAAGCAAGTAAACAAGACTAGAAATGCCCTACAGAAAAAGGGATATCCAAGAAAATAGGCATCCTATAGGGCCCCACTGCCCCCACTTCGTCTTCCTTCTATTCATGGCAATCCCCCATGAAAGGAAGTTTACACACTTACTCCAATTTGAAGAAAGCAATTCACACTTTTCCTTTCCCTCACTTGAGAATCCCATCAAATGACATTCAAGTTTTTTTTACAACTTTTGGTGGCATCCTGATTTCTTGCCTTTGTTAGCGCATATTCTCACGTGGAAAACCCAATAGCACCCTCCTCTTGTGCGCGTAGGCCATGCAGTATAGACAAGTCAAATTAATATGGTTGTATTGGAGATACTCTCTATGGCCTTATCAGTATACGTCCATGCTTCTGACATTGACCTTTGAACCATTTCATTGTTTGGTCTATTTGCAACTCAATTTGTTTCATTAGTATTAATATTTAAATATAAATATGAGGTAAAATCTTATATTAAATATACAAAATTAAATATAAAAAAGATCAATAAGTTAAATCTTAAAATTTTAAGTTAAAATGTAGTATAACAGTAAAACTAATAATCTATCACGTCTTATACTTAATTGCATTAGTATTATTTGTGTCTATCAATATTTTTTTGTGTGATACTTACCGGTTAAATTATGCATAAATACTTCAATAGTGACGGTGATAACTGTGGTCCTTAAGGCAAAAGCATGATTGGCTGGAACTGGACCATACTACATATATGCTGCATCATTACATATTATTATAAATTGGACCACGTGATTTAAACTAGTTATTAAATTATTCTTGTTGCTTAAGTGGAGATAAGCGTTGTCAAATAAAGCTTATACATCTCTAATCTTGAATTGATGTTTTATGCATCCTTCCCATCGTATTGATAGTTACTGCTCTGCAGTTTTGGGTTCAACTTACATAATGAACAATAAAAAGTTGGGTGATGGAGCCACTGAGGCATAAAATACAAACATGACTTTTATTTTGGTCCACAACTAATAAAAGAACTATTTATGATAGATTGAATTGTAGATATTAATAAGCCAGACTAACAAAGATCCTATTTATGACACTTGGACTAGCTACAAATCATTATTTAATTAGAGCAAGAGTTGCCACTCAAGATAACAAATGTGTGTTTAAATTATAGCTTATTTTGAAAAAGATTTTTTTTTAAAAAAATTCTTAGGAAAACTTTTGAAAACAAATATCTTAAAAAAGGTTCCCAATTGAAACCCAGAGAGCAAAGCATGGCACTATGTTATAATGTGCATTGGTTCCCAATTGAAGCCCAGCAACAAAACCTGTTACTGACAAATGTTACAGGTTGCAACATACAGTCCTTATTATTTGGGCAAAAACAGTCAAATCCATGAAGGGGAAGAATTAGAAGAATAGTTGAATTTTATTAGGCATTATTTTCTGTTATTGAACAGTAGTACCATAGACTATAGAGTCAACAGAGGCTTTCATCTTACCACACACACAAAAAAAAAAGAGGCTTTCAAGGTTAATTTTACATATCATGGAAAAATAATTTTTTAGTTAGATTGATCAATCAAGAAAAACTATTAGCTCAGCTTCTAATTGAATTACTAGATAATGCAAACATGGATGTGGGAAATGCTCGCACATGCACAGATGCATTATTATTAGTTCAATGGAATTTTGACGGTCGAGACTAAGTATAGATCACACAACACTTGTGAGTGACTAAGAAGTGTGTAACCCAAAAGTCTAGCAGGTTATTGAGTGAAAGAGCACCATAACTTCACTAAAATGTGGGAAACAAAAACGGCAATGCATCGATAAAAAGCTCGATTTCTACTCGAGTTAGATAATTCATACATAAACCATATATTAGTGTACAAAGCACCATACAGATTGAAGTAGTGTACTAGTTTGCTATTTCATTCTTCACACAAAATAAAACAAAACCACTTATGTTATCTACACAGCCAATTAGCCCTCTATCCTAACTTGCACATCTGCCACTGTTACAGAAACTCATCCTAATTTGTCAAGGTCTTGACTACGGACAACAAGCTGTTGAACTCATTGAAAGTAAACAACACATCTGCCACTGTTACAGAAACTCATATCCTAATTTGTCGTTTTTGATAACTTGCCCTTAGAGGTGTCGCACAAGAATCCTTCCACAAGTTAACTGAAGGATCAGAATCAAAACTGCTTCTAGTATCTCCATTCATAAGGCCTGTTGTTGTGCTGTGATTGTGAGACACTGTGTCCTCCATTACAAGTCTCTTTGAATTCTGTGAAGAACTCCTGCAGGCTTTAAGTTTAGCCTTAGTTGATTCTGTCAAATTCATGTAGCTTGGCTGATGAACATCTCTTTCCTCTGTTGCTTCCACCAAAACAGTGTTGGTGGATGGCAAGGATAGAGATCCAGAGGTATAAGATGTTGACACAGGGCTATTATCATCACACATGTACTCAGAGCTCATGGCCGAAGATGGTGAAGTCGATTGACTGGTTATAATAGGCTTAACTGAAATCCTAGTTGTCATACCATTCCTTCTTGATTGAAAAGCAGGAACAAGGTCTTCACTCTTCCTAGAGATTGGACTCTCCCATGGCTTGGCCTCCATCCAGCGTTCCAACAAGCTATATCCTAAGCTCTTGTTGCTTGGGTTGTTATGCTTGACAGGAGTCAATGCCTTAGTGGCTTTTGGGTTTGGACTAGCACACAGTCTTGACTGAACCACATGAATTTGGCAATAATTTTAACAAATAAACCTTGCCTAAGAAACAGATCGTATACCACAAAGTATGTTCTCAACTTGATTACCTGAGTGGAGAGAGAGTATGCCATTGCTCTATCCCTCTTGATGGCTCCTTCTTGCCTCATTCGTAGCTTTGCTTTAACTTCATCCATAGTTCCAGGAATGTCACACCATCCTTGCTGATAATATTAAACATAGCAAAATATGCTAATTGTTAGCATCTCAGTATGTTACATTATCTTGAGGCAAATTATGATACTACCTCAATTAGATTAAAAGGATCAGCGTGGTTGTGATGCTCATCCAGTAATTTCTGCACAGCTTTCCCTTCAGGAGAATTCCTCACATTCCTTGCCCTCACACGTGCTTGAACTCGAACAAGAGCCTGCATGCACCTCAGAGTAACAGCTGCTTGCTTCCTGACTAGCCGGCCTCTAAAAATAGCTTGTAGCCTTACTACTGCCCTCAAGGCCCTCAAAGCTCGTCTAGCCTGCAAAGTGTATCAACAAAATTAAGGTCAATATGAAAAGTAAAAGAACTAGGATTATGAAAATTCAATTTCATTTCACTTGGGAGCTGATTTTGAATCACAAAAACACAGGCTCTCTCCACTTTCTGAATTTGGATCTACTGAATGTTGAACAAAATCAAATTTCAAAGGGAGGTTCTAACTCTAAGTCCTAGCTCTTGATTCTAAAAGTTGGACTTGGAAACTGGAATTGCAAAGTCAGATCTAGCCATAGACCTAATTTAAGATTTAAATAAACAATTCAAGGATTAGAAAGCATAAACTCATAGCATAACTAACAAGCTAAAATTAAAGCACGAGAGTTACCAAGAAGGCTCGAAACACCGCCTGAATGCGGATGGCAGCCCATTCCTGCTTGATGAGCTTGAAATCTTTGGGAACCATCACAGCCACCGCATAAGTAAGGGAAGAATCAGATGCAGCAGCAGCACCACCACCACCAACATTCTTCATGGACCCTTCTGAAGATGCCCTCCATAGCTTCCGCTTCTTCTTACTCTTGTTGTCACCACCCTTCTCCTGATTGTGTAAATAGTGAATAACAGCAAAGAACCAAAACGAAACAGATAGATAAAACAAACTTCACTTACTTGATCAGTTGAGGTCTTTCTAAAAGGAAGAAGTGACTTAAACCACCTTCCCGAAGCACCCATTGGAGAAAAGAAACCGTTTTGCTGAGCAAACGGAGCGAGTAAGAGGAGAGGTAGCTTCTGCTGTGAAGCACTGTGAAAGAGAGAAAGTGTTTTTTTTCGGCGTTTTAGTTTAGTGTAAGAGAGAGCATGGAGCGTGGTTTGTGATGTGTTGGGGTTAATTAAGGCAAGGTTGAGAGAGAAGCAAGTTTTGAAATTTGAATTTGTGTTGGTGGAAGAAAAAGACCATCAAAGTCAAATCATAACGGTAACCTGATACTCAAAAATCAAAATCAAAAACTCTCACCTTTTTCTTTGTTTATTTCCCACGCACGCTCCAATTTGACCCTATCACTAGCTAAACCACCGTTAATGAATTAATACCTCCTTTCTCAACCCTAACACCTCTCTCCTTCGGAAACCATCCAACCTGCCATGGTAGCTCTCACAACGGCTCCTCCTTGTCCCGCGCCACCTTCTTCCCCTCACACCCTCTTCACAACGCCACGGCTCATGTTCTTTCGCATTTGAGAATAGATGTTTTATAATAATAGCCTTTGGAATAAGAGTTTCATAATAGTAAAAAATTGATTCCAGAATGCTTGTTCAATATCAATAAAAAATAATGATTGAATTTATGTATTCTGAAACTCAACCTATATTTTGGAATGATCATTTCGTAAGGCTACTATATAGCTTCCGGAATCATGTCTCTGGAATAATGGTTGAAAATAAAAATAGATTCTCGAATTGTCATTTTGGAAGATAAAACATCATGTTGTGGATTGCATTCTTACCTTCAATAGGGACGCGCAAAGGAAGGAAGAGGGGGAGGATGTTCTATGGTGTTGTGACTTGTGAGGAGGAGGTCGCTAGACTACTGTGAAAAAGGTGAACTTGTGGGAGAAGAAGTTGTTGTTACGGGTGAAGAGGAGGTATCGCTCTGGGAGTAATTGGCACCAAAAGAAAGGTGCTAGGATTGGAGAAGAGTATTTGATATTTTCAAACACAAATGGAGGGTACAGGATACACATTTGGAAATGTAGGATTCAAATCAATCATCTTCATAGCCTTACCACCTACAAAGCCCATTACAACATACCCCAATAGAATAAAGCCCAAAGTTGAACATGCAGATTCCCCCAAGAATCCATAAATGGAGTAATTGATTATTTTTCATATAGTTGATTATCGTAAAAACAGTTTTAGAGACTCTAAGTAAGCAACTAATACTAATTATGTGGAAGAGAAGAGCAACTTTTCAAAATACAAAAAATAACACTACATTTTGTCTAAAAAAACAACACTACATGTTTATGATAAAACAACCATAAAAGGTTTAATTTTAATAGGTCTAGATTCATTTGGCATATAATTTTATGTATCATTATTGGCTGAAAAAATAGAGCGTGTTATGATGATTTACATTTTAGCCTCGTGATTTCAATTCCCATCTTGAATGTGGTGGGGGTGGTACTGAGCTAAGGACCCAAATAACTCACATCACTTGGCCATGTTGTGTTGCGCGGAAGAGATTTTCCACTCTTAAAAGTAAAAAACCGTTCGTTGATGATAATGTGGTCAACTTCGCTTCATGGCTAAACATTAACATTCCTAATCCAAATCGAATATCCAGCTTTTTTTTTTGGCCAGCAACACAAACCAAATCTTGACTTGAAAAAGCTTTAATGAATCAAGTGCATACGCACACCATAGTTACCAATAAAGGCATTACGCATTACATGTCAGTGTCTTATTTTATAGACAAGAAGCACGACCTGCTCTCAATATGTAAGCGTTATTTGCAAACCACATCAAAAGATAGGAAAGAGAGGTAGATAAAAAATGGCTATATTTGCAAATGTGATTTGACTAATTACAAGAAATGGGATGATTAACCCAACCCCTTAACACTATTGGATAAGCAACTGGGCATTTAAGGGGCAGGGAAAATAATAATTCAATAGAAACTATAACTGACACAAGGAATTGGCCAATAAAAACCCAAATGAACAAATAAATATTGGGTTAGCTCCTTTGTGACTTTATCATACTATATTATGTACCAATTGTCCAAATTTTTAAATGCTAAAACTAAAGCAATGCCTATGCACTTGAATGTCCAAAGACCCTGAAGAGGAGAAACATGCACCATTGGGCTAGGAAGTCCCATGCTGACAAGCGACATATGTTTTGTACTAGGCCTCGGAGAGGGAATAGGTGCTTTGCCTGCAAATGTTTCATCGTTGACTCTAGGTGAAAGATTGAGTAGTTCAAGTGCCAGAACTTGGAAGTTTGCTGGATACTCTCTCATGCAACCAATTCTAGGACCTACTCCGGTACTCCATATGCTTGACATTGGCTTGTTCTCTTCCACATTGGTACCAAACTGACACACATTTTCTTTACCACAATTATTGGCAGTGGCTCTGGCACCCACATTGCCTTCCATGTGCTCAAATGGCAGCTCCTCATTCACAGGATTAGAAGGTGGGACATCTTCATCAATTGGATCTCTCTGCAGCAGACAACAACTGTGAAATTACATTACATAAAGGTTCAAGAAATATTCAGCAAATTGATTTTAAATTGAAGGCCAATTTGGCAAATCTATAGGGGAAAGATTGCCTTCAAAGTGATTTACCTTTACATTTGTCATATTCACTTTGTGTTCCTCCAAGAAGCTAGTGAATTCCATAAAATTCTTCTCTGTTGGACGGTAGTGGCCACTGTAGGGCCATATAGCCTGCATAAGATGTAAATGAAGATCAATTCAGTTATAAAAGAAATGAAATGCAGAAGCATGTAAAGTGAGAACTCTTTATCATGATAAAAAATAAGAACAACAAATATAGACAATTAGATCATATTTAAATACTCAAAATTAAAAGAAATATACACAATTTTTTTTTAGCATTCATATGAATGCTAACTTTTAATTATGCTACATTATATATAGTTGTATGACTCAAATGTTCAGCTCACATTTTTAAAATGAGAATTGTTCTTACAAGATATATATGGGTTTCAATTTTCTTTTCTTTTGGAACTTGAATTTTGAGACAAAATAACAGAATTATAATAGAAATTATCAATGGTGTATACGTATAAAACATGTAGCATACATGAAGAACTCCATTTTGAGCAACCAATCTTCCGGATGCAATGGTAGCACCACCAGCTAGAAAACTGGAGTGCTGAAAATGACCTTTCTTCTTCTGGCCAACGTATAAAATTCTAGACGTGCTCAGAACAAAAATCCACTTGGAATCCTCGGTCGTATGTACAAGATCCTTGCTTTGTCTATAAACAAGCCTACCTCCCTCCACAATCACTTCGTATGCTTCCCTTTCTTCCTGCAAATTTCAAGCAACAACATCGAAACTTTTAATATAAAGAAAATTTTGTTGACTTGGCAAAATTTTTATAAAAACATAAAATAAAGTCATTATAAGTGAAGTCTATTGTGCCTTAAATGCACTAGTACCAATGTCAAATAAGACTTGTTGTCATTGATGCAACCATTGCACGACAAAATTAGTACAAGTATTATCATATACGTGAAATCATGGATGCTATGTAGCGAAACAACTTACGGGTCCAAGGTACTTTATGCACTGCCTCTGCAATTGGCTTCTAGGACATTCTTCAAGATTTACTTCTTTGCCACCTCCCACATCCAACCTTGATGTCACCAAGATACAATTAAGAAGTTAGAAAACAAAGATGAAAATTTCTCTCAGCCTCAAGTCTTTAGCATCTACCAGTAGAAAAAAGGCTGATAACTCTGGCTATGAAACCAAACCAAGTAGTAGAAATGAAGATTGTGGCCATAACGATGACGAGGATCAATCTGCAAAATATAAGGGAACCATAGCCTCCATCAATTAGCTTCCTTGGATTCTAAGATAACATATGACCAAACTTAAGAAAAATTGTTATTATCTATAGAAAAGTGAATTTATAAGTCAAGGTGTAGACGTATGAACTTACAGCTTCAAGCCAGTGTCTTAGTGCCAATTTTTGTGCCTTATCATCTTTGGACAAACCTTTCCCCACCTAACAACAGAGAAAAAAAAAAGGTACAGGGGTTGGCATTCGACAAGATCCCAAAAGAATTTTTTTTTTTTTTTTGAGAAAAGACATTCTAAACTTTTTTTTTCATATTGAAAAGAGATTGTAAACTTTGAATACATCTCTGTGGTCCTAGTCAAATTATGTTAAGTAGATTATCTTTCCGGCAATGAAAATGGTTCAAAGAAGATTAATATGGACCCAAATATTGAAGCAAAGTACATAAAGATATATTCTTAGTCAAATTCGATTAGAGTTTCTGGCTTCTCATATTAAAGAATACCTTAGCAACCATCATCCTAGCTCGTGCCCATTTTGAAATAGCTGTTTCTGATTTATCAGAGTCAAAATTGGATATGGAGCGCCTGTTAAAAGCGGTAATCACTGAATCCTTCCACCTGGACCAGAGAAAAAAACATTAAGACACTTGCTTTTTGTGAAAGTGCACTAAGCACTAATCATTGAATTCTCATGGCTCATAAACATTAAAAAATGCTTAAACATATTATCTTTATCCCAATAATTATACATTTTTTAAATCACTATTTAAATTTTATTCATTTTTCATCTCTATATATTTAACAAAAAGTGTGCTTCTAATCTTTTATAAGGGACTAAAATTACATAATTTTTAAGAACCCCAAATATATAAAATTTAACTCGGAATTAATTTATTAAAAAGTAGTATATTTTCAAGTACCAAATGCACATTCAAGCTAAAAGAAAAAAAGAAAAGAAAAGAAAAGACAACAGTAGAGTTGGATATTGAGCAAACCGTAGCTCCTCACAAACAACTACACAATCAGCCAGAATTCTTCTAATCCTGTAACTCTTGTAAACTTTCTGAACCATTAATGCAGCTAAATCAAGCTGGGCAGAGGAAGTTGGAGAAAACATTAGTTCTTGTTTTTGTGACATAACTGTGGGGCTTCGTTTGTTAAACAAGTCCTCCTCAACTTCCTCTTGTGAACCACAATTCTCTGAAAGCAGATGTTTGAACGAGAATGTGGTTTGGAGCTTCAGATTTCCCACCTTCCTTCTCTTCAAGTTTGTAGATTGTTCAGGCTTGTAGAAATCATTCAAGTTTATGTTGTTCTTGAAGTTCACTGTGACCTCTCCTTCCTTGCTTACCGTAAACATTCCCATTCCTACGCAAAAATCAGGAAAATTTTGCTTTACATTTTCCAGTATTCTCATTATTTATTAGCAGTGACACATTTAATGCCTCAACTTGTTCGAGGTACATATACGTGAAAGTTGCAATCAGGGAGAAGAACCGTTAAATGATGAGAATACACTTCTCAGAAGAAAAAAAAACATATAATTCATTTCCTCAAGACATTTAATAGCAAATATCAGAGACTAAATCATTCACCAAAAAGCATTAATATAACATTCAACCAATATTCAAAACTGATGACAAGTCAAGGTTTGACCATAATATTTTCATCGGACTTGAATAAGATTATTTTGTCTATACATGTGGTCCCATACTAAAAAAAGAAGAGGAATCATATTAAGCATTTCAAAACTGATGACAATTCAAGGTTTCACTTAATTGTTTATTTGAATGCTATAATCAATTCTTGGAATAAAATGTTTAATACTATACTATAGCAGACCTAACAGAAAGTAGAAGCAGGTAGCAGGAATGGATGACAGCACAGAGGATACAATGGTAACTGATTCTATGAATGTCACCAAATGAAGCACTCTGGCCGTGGCTGAGGGTATCTCAGATACTTAGATTTATGGGGGCACACAATAGATGAGTTTATCTTACAGTACAAGTTTTAATTTTAATTAACTAAGGTTATTTAATTAGTCCATCTTTTTCATTTGTCTGAACGCGACGACAAGTTGACCGAAATGGCTCTTGCATTTTACCACTGGTCATCATAGTGACGCATGCATGGTATTAATTAATGTTATATATAATATTCCACCAGATGAAACCAAAAGTGGCTCTTGCTTCTTAAAAGTGGCCAGAGCCAGAGGTGACATCAATAGCCAATAGCTGGAAATTGGAAATTTGTGATTAACCGCAACACGCAATGCACAAATGATAGGTGGGCCTGTTCCAATTGATGTCACTAGTTTAAATATAGCGTGCATTGCCTTCAGCTCTGCTATAAAATGGGGGTAATACACATTCCTATATATATTTTTATAACGATGATGGAGAGTTATGAAAAGGATCATGTTGTAAAATTATTATGAAAAAATATAACTACATCTTAAAACATTGTTTTCATTCTTGCTCTGCCAAGTGGGAGCCACTGATTCTCGAGAGTTTTTGACCAATGGCTGATTGGTGGAAAAGGAAATCGAGAGCATATTATTCTTTTCAATTTTTTTAGGCTGTTCACTAGTTAATTTTACACCTAAAATCAAATAAATAAAAAGATCATTAGAAAAAGAAAAAAATAATCAAATAAATGTAACCTAATAGATAATATCTTTGGTCAATTTAGTAAAATATGAAATATTTTCATGAGTATTTTAAACGCCACTTATAATAGGATTAGTGCTCCACCGATCATGTGTTAGCGTTCCTATCGGTGAGGTTGTGCACTCAAAGTCGCCAAAGCTACTTTGGACTCCGAGAAATGAACATTCCCAAAAGTAGGGAGTCATCATAGTTTATTTGTCAACTGAAAGATCACATAATCCTTTTGCGAATATGTTTAGAGTAGGTTTAGAATAATACTTCAATAATAAAAAAAAAGAGTAGGTTTAGAATAATATATGTTGTACATCTCAAATCAAATTAAATTTCATTCATTAGTATTAGAACATGATTTTGAATTTAAAATTACATTGTGTTTTGAGTACAAGAACAAAACATTTCTATAAACATTATGAATTTTTAGATTTGACTCTTTAGATGAAAAAAGTGCATTTTAGAGGATAACAATTAGAAATTGTGAGAAAAGTGTACTTGTAATAGTTGATTAGAAATTGTGATAAAAATTAGTATTTTAGACTATGCAATTTATAAGATAAAAATTTATTTTATATAACTAAAATTTATAATGAAAAAAAATTTATAAAAAAATACTTTTGAATATAAAATTATATTATAATTAGAATATGTAATAAATAAATATTTTGAACATATAAATTATATTTTATATTTATGATAGATAATTTATATAGTGTAATACAATATTTTTACCTATTGATATTTTTTAAATATTAAAATTTAATGTAAAATAATTATGATAATGATATATTGAAAGGGATGAGAAATTAAAAAAGCTACTAAAAATACTCTCATTGAAAAAAAAATTCTTAAAAACGTTTTCATTGAAGAATAGTTTCACTCAAAGATAAATATTATAATTTATATATATATATATATATATATATATATATATGAAGAATTTAATACATATATAACAAAATATAAAATTAATTACAATCTTGACTATTATTTTTTATTAATAATTATTATTACAATTTATTCTCTAATTGCACTCCGCTCACTTGAAAAAATCCCGCATGTTTAACAATATATATCAAAAACATTTTTTATATATGTTCTTTAAAAATAAACAAGTAATTAAATTAATTAAGACATTAATTTAATGTTTAATTATTCAAACTTAGTTGAACTAATAATAATCAAACATGTATTTTTAATATTATATACTATATTAAATAATTAAATAATATAAATCTATAAGAAAGTTAAGTACAAGAACACGTCATCCATTTCCAATTCCTTAAAAGTGCAAACAAAGAAAAAGCACTATAATGACAAATTTACTTCTAGTAAACTAAACCCTCAACGTTTATTGACCTCAAGTGCCCATTCTTTCATTCCTTAATGGTGTTAGGGACCATTGTATTATGGTGTTGAAGACTCCTTCATAATTTGGTCAATAAGGGTGTTCAAGGGTATGAATTACCTACAAATTCGAATTGATTCAAATTGATATGTACAGTTTGAATTGAATCATTTATGTATTTAAGTTAAAATCAAATTGAAATAATTAAAATTGTTCATGTACGGATTGTGTCACGAGTTTAAATTTATAAATCTGATCAAAATTGAATCGAATCAATAAAAAATTTTAGAACTGTTTGTTTTAACTTTAAATACAGCTAATATTGAGACTCCAAATGTTAGAACGACAAGTGTTGGGACTTCTTAAGATATTACTTTTAACTGTATTGTTATTTGTTTCACCTTTTTTTCATATTTATTTTTTCTGCCATACTTATAATATTAATAAATCATATTTTGTTCATTTATTTCAGCAAATCTAATTGTAGCAAAGTTTATTGCAAAAAATTAATTTGTAGAAAATAATTGTGATTCAGATTATTACACTAAATATTGCTGAAGAATATTTTACTTTAATATGTAGTAGTCTATTTTATAATATTACATTGATGATATTAAATGAAATAATTTGGTTACTTTTAGACATCTGATAATATTGTGTTAATTGTATTAGATATTTGGATGAATCATAATATAAAAGAATAGTTCTAAAAAAGAAAAAAAAATCAAATTTAAGTGGGTAACCCATTGACCCGAACCGAACTAAGCTGATCAAATTTGATTAGGTCGGGTCATGAATTTGTCCAAAATCGATCCGAACCGGCATGCGGACACCCCTATTGGCCTAGACTCATAATGAAAAATATATGTACAAGATTTAAAAAAAAAACAAGGGAATATTATTATATTAGTAATGAAAAATATAAAAATAACAAGTAATTAAAATTTTAAAGGATAAAATATGTTTGAGATCAATGTAAAATTTGAAATTTTTTAATTTCGTTCTTATAAATAAATTTGTATTAATTTGATTCTTGTAGAAATAAAACATTTTTTTTTGTCCCTCAGTTTTCTTACTTGTCTAACTATTTTCTCTTACTACCTTCCCAAACATATTTGAAAGACACCGCAACTGTTGCTTTATCTTTCCCTCTAATCTTATTAGAAAATGCAAGAAAATCATCTAACAAGTGATGAAAAATTGTAATTCATGAAGTTTTTAGCCGCTAGAAATTGTTTAATTTATTTTGGAGAATTTTAGCCACAAAAAATTGTTTAATTCATTTGAAACTAAATTACACATGTAATCTTGTTAGTAACGTCAGATTAACATCTAATGGAGTTACAAAACTAGAAAATATGTTTTACTTTTTACAAAGACCAAACTTATAAAAAAATTTCATGAAAACAAAATTAATATTTTTAAAATTTTATGGGACCCAAAACATATTTTACCCTAAAATATATTATTATCTTATTTGGATAAAATTGGGTTTTAGAAATAACATTTTATTTTTGGATTCGTTAAGGTACATATTGAGTTGTTTAAACTTTGACTAATTAATGCCACTCAATATTTAAAATATAATGATTAAACAATTAATGATAAATAATAATATTTTATATTTAAATTAACATATGTGTTTTATAATCTATATTCTATAATGCAAAATATAATTTTATTTTGTTTTCATATTTTTAAAATTATAACTTAAGTTGATATATTTAAATTTCTATATATTTTGTGAAAATCTTAATTGAACCATATCATTATTGAAGACATTCCAAACAAGTTCAGGTCTATGAAATTAATCTCAAAATCAAGCTGAGCCCGTCTCATAAACATGTATAGCTTGGACTAATGGTAATGGGACCATAGTAAATAGTAGTAGTAGTAGTTTATTTGAGTCTAGAGTAACTAGCTAGAATCTGTTATGTGGGAAAATAGGCAGCAGGGGATGAGGGGCGCCCAAATTTAATGTCATATAAACGAATGGTCCAGATTTTGGATATTGGTGAAGAGATTTGCCTGTTCCCCAGCAACCAACTCGAAGAAAAGTTGACCCTAGTACCACATTAATCCATTTAACTAACTCAATAAATATTACAGTATATTTGTTGCTTTTATTTTTTTCTTCTCCCGCATTATAGATGTAACTGCCACCCTGCCATTGATTTCTTTCTTCCGTATATGGCAACGAAATTAAAAGCATCACTACAAGACAAAGGCTCTGCAGTCTAGATATCAATATCATTATTTTAATCTGAAATATCAGAAAAATTATGAGGGTCTTGCAGGTGTTTCAGGCCCAAAATGGGTGCTGTTATTCTGCACTTGTGATCACCGTATATAGTGTCTTACTTTTAGATTGATTTGAGAGAGAGACTTGTTTGGCTTGTATTGAAAGGTAAGCAATCCAAGGTTAGAGGCTGAAAGAGAGTGGAAAAACAGACTAGTCTTAGGAGTGAGGTATCGAATGAAGGTGAAACTTGCTCAAGTGAAGAAGCAAAATCACTTGCTTGTGAAGAAGCTCACAAAATCTCTTGCAAGTTTGGAGGCTCTGAGCCTTGTTTTTGGGAATTGCAAGCTAAGCAGGTTTAACTTAGTAGCTAGCCTTTCTCTCCCTTCTTATATATATTTTCCACTATTCAGCAATCAATCATCATGCCTAATTGCCTCTTGTTGTGAAGATTCACATCATCATCATCATCATCACATATTCATCATTTGAGGTTTTGAAAGAGAAGAAAAAATGAAAGCAACATTCTGTTTTTTTCTGCTAGCTCTACTAATAGTGAGTTGGGAATCTGCAGTAGTAGTAGCAAGGAGGCCCTTCCCTTCAACCGATGGAATGTGCCATCCAGGTTAGTTATGAACTGCATGCCACTAATTTTGATAGATTGACTTCTTAACATTACTTTTCCTTGCAATTATGTGTTCATCATATATATTCATACCTCCTCAGCTTCAACGTTTCTGTCAGTCCATTTCCTTACTTAAATATATTTTCAAAACATGGAGTATTAAACAACCCGTCTTAAATAATTGGTGCAAATTTTTTATGTATTTAGAGGTGATTGGAACATTTTTCTTAATTGCATTAATCATTTAAAATGAGATTGTTTTAACCTTATTTTTTTACTTCCCCTTTTTCAACTCTTTGACAATTTACTAATTTATTCTTTAATTTTGTCCCATGTTGTCTATGCTCCATCAGGCCCCAAAGCGGCACCAGGACCAGGGCCCGTGTCTTCACCATCTAATACTGTAGAGTCAGAAAAGGTCTGTCTTCCTTCTAATGGAGTATATTCTAGCTAGTAACATACTGATATGAGAAATTATTAGTTAGGTTGGATCAACACGTATTCAAGTTTTTTAATTTAGTTGAGACTAGGATGATTTTAAATTATCTAATAATTTCTCCGTGGTGAGAGTTAGTGTGCCTAACATGTTTAATTTCTTCCCTTTGTCAAAAGGGTTTAATGGAAGAAGCATACTCATATAGAGTGAGCAAAATAGGGTCAAGTCCACCAAGTTGTGAGCACAAGTGTTATGGTTGCACTCCATGTGAAGCGATTCAAGTGCCGAGCACCAGCAGCTGGCGCAGTCATTTGGGGTTGCAGTACACAAATTATGAGCCCGAGAGTTGGAAATGCAAGTGTGGTCCTTCCCTCTATAGCCCGTGAACGTGAATCAATATACTATGTAACTATGTTCTTGTTCATACCCATTTAATATAGTTGATGTATAATCAATGATCTCCTATCTGTCTCTCACCTTCATATTTATAGTTCCCTCGTGTACAAACATCAATTCAAAGGATTTTATTATGTCATAGTTGTGACTACAATGCAAATGCCAACTTATCTATAAACATCGTGCTTCACTAAAATAAAACAAAATACGAAGTAACCATGCCCTCCGTTAAGTGATGCACTAGTAAATCCAAACAAATTACCAAGCGAAAAATTGAAGTTAACATGCATGTACAAGGTCTAGTTTAGTCTAGTCCACGTCATTAACAGGTTTATCTTCGTTTCTTGGGGTGGAGCCACCCAGCCTTTGCATTTCAGTTCCTATCTTCTTCTCATCCACCAATGAATTAGTGCGTTTTAACCTGATCTCAAGACTGTAGAGTGGATCAACTTTGCAAGTTAAAAAATATTGTAATTAATTGTTATCATTATCATTTTTTTTAAATTATCGAAATTCATTTCAATATTATACATTGAAATTATCAGTTTTGAAAAATAAAATAAGATTTTGCGTGATGTTCTATGAATTCTTGTTTAATGTTGTTCTTTTGGGCCCTTTCTTTTACCCAAAGCAAAACTGTAAACCCATTATGAGTTAGTTTGTGTACTTAATAAAAGCCACAACAAAGTGGGCCAACTGCGTTAAGCTGGTGAAATTGACACCCCCTCCAACGATTTACGATATTTAATATTTGTTTTAAAAAGAAAAACATTTTCATTTGAAGTTTTCAGCGTTAGTTGGTTTGAGCACACACATTCAGGTGAAAAGTAGATCATTATACTATTACCAAATTGCCCTTGTCTTTGTCTCTGATCGATTCAAATCAAATCTGAATTACTATATATAGAGTCCCGCACTCTGTAACTGATTCTATTTCTCGGAAATGGCGTCTTATGTAAGTTTCTCTCTATCTCTCTTTTCGCTCAACTTCTGACAACTTTCGTGCCATATATCTCATGCTGCTCTTCGTTGCACTCAATCACAATCACAATGCAATACCTGAAAATTACCAATACATCTGCTACTTAATAGTTTCAACTCTTTGACATTATTTATTTTCATTGATCCGTCAAAGGTTGAATCTTCTCCTTTTTTTTCTTCATTAGTACACGGATCGGCTAGTGATTCGGAATTTGAACAATGATATATCTGTGAATTCGAGATTTATATCTATTTCTGTTGAAGACGTTCTATTCTCAGTATTTGCTCATAAACATTACCAACATCAATTTATTATTCTATATCTGCGTTTCTGAAAGCATTGCTATTGATGCTGTGTGCTTAGATAATTGGTAACAAGATAAATAGATTCATTTTTCTCTTCTTTAGTTTCAATTGGAATGCTGCAAGTCTTAATTTGATTCTCCTTCATTAAGAGAATACTCTGTTTAGCTTGGGATGATTTTGTACGGTTTGTGTAATGTCCAATGCAATAACCATGTGCTAACATGTATTATAAAATTTATTGTTCTGTGTCTATGAAGGAGAACAATTATCAAACTGAAAAAAAAAAGTGTTGCACCTTCCTTAATGAATGAGATGATGTGGTAAAATGATTAAATCTTATTGGAATTCTGTATAATAAATTGATCTTTTAATGATATTTGTTTAAGGGCTCATGTCCGTCGATAAAGAATATTCTTCTTCTAGACTCAGAGGGAAAGCGTGTGGCAGTCAAGTATTTTTCAGACGACTGGCCAACCAACAACTCAAAGATCGCTTTTGAGAAGTTTGTGTTTAGTAAGACTGTTAAGACAAATGCTCGAACAGAAGGTAAGCATCACAGTTTGCCAGGCACTTATCAAAGTATCAAGTCATAAAGATTTTTTGACAGCCAGTGAGAGAGAAAAGAAAGAGAGACAAGATGAAGTATGATAGGTGATATGATTTGATAGGAAGAGAAAGATGTACAGAACATAAGGGTATTAATTGGGTGTTTTATATTTGTGGGTGTTAAAAAATCAGGACTCAATTTTATTTGGGGTCCGAGGATGCTAGTATTTCCTAGGGTTGGTTATACCTGTCTGACATAATTCTTGATGTTGAATTGATAGATACTTTTTTTGTAGGATACTAATGTTATGCATATTTCAGTTTCAAGTACCTGTTTAAAAAATATCAAAATTTAATTAGCCTTGAGTTTGAAAGTGTTTTCATGAAGCGCAACAGTTCTATCAAATATGTAATCTTTTGGTCGAACCCTTTGGTATATATTATTTAAAAAACAATTAGGTTGAGATGTTGATTAGTCAATCACAGAAGGTATCATTAGTCTTCAATTTAATTCTAACTTCTAACACATGATAAAAACAATTCTATCGACATCAGGCTTGATTTTTCCGCTTTTTCCTTTTTGATCAATATCAAATTATCAATATGCATCCAACAATATCATATAATAGTCCTGTTTCTTTCGTAACTGGTATATTGTTTCGCATTATCTACAGCTGAGATCACATTACTCGACAACAATATCATTATTTACAAATTTGTACAAGATCTCCATTTCTTTGTCACTGGTGGCGATGATGCAAATGAGATCATTTTAGCTTCAGTTCTTCAGGGTTTCTTTGATGCAATCACGCTTCTCTTGAGGTATTTTAGGTCGAATTTTGCTATCTGGATTTTAAATTTAGATGCACTTTTCTTCATCATGCTTCTTCTGTCTTGTATATTTTTTTTTTGTGCCATTTACAGGAACAATGTTGACAAAAGAGAGGCGCTGGAAAACTTGGACCTCATTCTTTTATGCCTTGATGAGATTGTTGATGGAGGGTATGCATCTGTTATTAGTTACAGTTTGTTATTTGCATTGCGTAAAAGTTTTGATCTATTTTCTAAATATTTCCTCCCTTGAAGGATGATACTTGAAACAAATGGACCACTTATTGCTGAAAAAGTTACCTCCCATAGCATGGATGGTGCTGAATCCCCCCTGTCTGAGCAGGTAATGCAACACTCTTTCTGTTTTGTCTCTTTCACTAATGTATGCTTATTGTTTCAGTTTACATTACAGAAACACATAGCTTGCCATGTAGACCTGAGGTTCCTACATTTATTCCCCATACTAAACTTACTTTTGCGGGCCCTAAACTGTTGTTATGTAACACATTTTCGTTAGGGTACTTTTATTGTGGAAAAATCAATTTTGATACTTTAAGGACTAATTTTTGGATAAGATCAACATATTGCTTTGATCATCAATCTGATACTAAAATTCTAATACTGCAGACACTAACTCAAGCCTGGGCTACAGCTAGAGAACATTTGACAAGAACCCTTCTAAAATAAAGTTCGCCTGCAAAGGAGCTTCGTTATATTCTAGAGTCTTTTTTTTATTTATTATCTACACAGTTGTTTTAATGTTTTATCTTCTCATTTGTTGTGAGATACTGCGATATGAGTTTCATATCATATTCAACGCTGATTTTTTTATTCATTATTATTCCTGTTATTATTTTTTGAATACTGAAAAGGATTTATTTATCCTAAATAACCAGTTAACCCCCCAAAAAAATGGGGTTGTCTAATTCACTCTTATGTTTGTCTAATTTTACTTCTTTCCATTTAATCCTGTTCGCAATTTTCTTATATTCCCCTCATTAAATAGGACAATCAAATTGATAAATTATTCACAATCATATCATCTATTTTATAATCATACAGCCTAACTCGGAGATAGGTGCTACGGCTACACTACGTCGGGCTTTAGCCACATACCAGAAGAATTTTATTGTAACAATTTTTTTTTTTAAAAAAAAGAGTCGAGGATTAAATAAAAAATATTAAAAACCAAAATTATGCGAGAAACTAAAATATAATTGAGCCAAAAGATGAAAAGTTAAAAAGTTGGTAAACATATATGCATCTTATATTTTGCCTCAAACAAGAGTGAAAAAGTTAATAACGAAACACACAGCAAACTGACATATTTAAAAGTGCCCAAAGCATTGGTTTATTTATTCTACAATATATTTGTAAATAATAAACATATTTAAAAAATTTTAATAAAAAAATATTACAACTATAAATTGCATGATTATAAAATAATAGGGTGTATGGTTTATCTTCCATATAAACATAAAAAAAGTTCGTGACAACCTCCTATAATAGTCTCCACCTGCAATGTTGAAAGCATGATTTGAATTTTATTTGACGTTCATCATGCCCTTTTTTTTAAAAAAAAGGGTAAATGTTATTATATTTTCCACAAAGTCACTTTGATAAAAAAAAAAAAAATCTTTCCACAAAGTCACTATATAATGACTTGCCATTATTTGAATTATATGTTTAAAGTTATATTTGCCTACCCTAAATCCTAAATAAAACAACGATCACCTGTAAAGAAAAAATACAAAGTCTCGAAAAATAAACATCTTCACTCAACAATGTTTTTAAGTTCTATTTCTCACATTTGATATGTAATCCGGGCATATCCATGAGTGTAATAAAGGAGGCCAATTTTTTTTACATAATTATTTAAGTATTTGACTTCTTATGGATAAATACTTACTAAATAATAAATTTAACAACTAATTATTATTAATTTTGTGGATAAAATTAGAGATATAATCTACACCCAAAAAATTTAAAACAAATATAAACTTAAAAACATATTTTCTTTTGTTAATATTTTTAATTTTTCTTTTTCTTTCTCATATATTAGTAATAAATGATACATTCTGATCAATCTTTGTTCTTTGTAAGTAACCAGTTTTGTATGAGACCATATTTTGATAAATCCTGTAACAAATACCACAATGAAGAAAACTTTGAAGGACCAACCAATCAAGAGCATTACTAATTGAAACTCTAACATAGAGTCAAAGATAGTACAGTGGATATCAGTGTAATGTGATGATCATAATTACAAGCATGATGAACAATGCGAACGACACAATTCCACATTGTCGTCTTCATCAAATACAGCGTAATCACAATCTCCTTAAACTTAAGCGTATTTCGAAACTCCCAAATAATTTTCCATTCTATCAGTTGAACAAATTGAAACCACAACAACTTGCATTAGAATTAAAACTCCTTGGAACTCAGTTATTATTGTGTTAGTTTAATTTAATATATTATAAAATTATATAATATTAAAAATACTTGTTTAATTATTAGCACTTCAATTGTGGTATCAATAAATCATGAAGGACTATAAATCCTCCAAGGAAGGGGTTGTGGTATACGAATTGAGTAAAGTACACGGCCTGGTTGTTAATATCTAAACAAATGTAGACAAAAGTAAAGAACAAGTTCTAGATGCAAAAATATGCAAATATTTCAACCAGAATAGTATAGAAACACAATTCGAAAAAGTATTTAAATATATACAGAATATATACGTTTATTCCTAAATTAGATCATATCAAACAAATTCCCTTTAAACCTAGTAGTTAGAACAAGTGATGTTCAGCTCGTCTTGGCTCTAGTATACCCATATGTCCACCGAAAGGATTTTAAATAAACCTGACACTTAACAATTAACATAGTTGCAGCGAGAAATTTAGGTGTATTTGTGTGATTTTGGACTTTTGGTAGCTAATTTACCAGTGTCTAGGGATCTTCCAATATATGACGCTTCTAGAAATCAGCCTAGTCCTTATCAAAGAAATTCCAAGAAAGTTTTGCAAAACCCATTAGATACAATATATATATACTTTTCGTTTTCCAACTTTTGATCCGAACGAACGATATCTGGAGTAAACCTGAGGGGTGGAACTGAAGACTGCTGACTTTCAATAGCAAATCACTTCCAGTAAGGATGGTACCTTCCGGTTGTAGGACCATCACCCTTCTCAGCCACTTTGCTGCTGTCATAGCCACCACTGCCATTGAAACTACCAGCTCTTCCATATGCATTAACATCTCCATAGGAAGTAATGCCGCTACCATAACCCCCAGGATTACCATAGGAATTGAGTCCATAACCACCAAAGCAATACATTGGCCCACCA
Organism: Glycine max; assembly: GCF_000004515.6. Taxonomy (NCBI): domain Eukaryota; kingdom Viridiplantae; phylum Streptophyta; class Magnoliopsida; order Fabales; family Fabaceae; genus Glycine; species Glycine max. The sequence goes on from NC_038249.2 coordinate 43,262,581, forward strand.
TATCCAAATTCATAGCCATATCCACAATAGCCACCATAAACAGTGGCAGCACTTCCCCCAAAACTCCCATCAAAATGACCATATGCTCCGTTCATTCCAGAACCTGTATACTGTCCACCTCTTTTTCCATGATTACGATTTCTAGAACTATTTCCACCATGTCCATCCATTTCATTGCCAAAACCACCGTATGACTTTCGTGAGGTGTTGCAGTAATCAACTCCAGATCTTTTGGGCTCAGCCCTTTTAATCTCAACCTAAATGATTTATAGTCAGACAAGGGTATCGAAAAGAATAAACAATAAACAAATAAATAGCATCAGCTTCTGTGCAGTACAATAAGAATATTTTAAATTTAATTTCAACAGTTTCACTAACCTGCTTGCCTCCAATTTCATGTATTTTTCCCACTGAAAAAACCTTTTCAACTGAATCTTCATCATCAAAAGTGACAAATCCAAAGCCTCTAGATCGCCCAGTGTTGTGATCTAGCATGATTTGGCACTCAATAACATTGCCATAAGGTGAAAAGTATTCCCTCAACTCATCTACAATGTACAGAATCCATTAGTCAGAAGACAGAATACACAAATTCTAATATAACCAAAGAAAAATAACGGTGGTGGATTCGCTATACCATCAGTGAAAAACTGGGCTATTCCCCCAACAAATATCTTCTTTGTTTTGAATACTCCAGTAACATCCACGTCCTCCCTTGGGACTGTCCTCTTCACTTCAACCTAATAAAACAAAATTGAATTTGTCATCAGGGGCAAGATGCACTACTACAATGTTTGAGCCTACATCTACATTTTGAAACAAGAAGTTACCACTCTGTGATCAATGGTATGTTCCTGTGCCAAAACTTCATCTGCAACAGCTGAATTGGCAAATGTTACAAAGCCAAACCCCCGTGGCCTTCCAGAAAGTTTATTTGTCATTATCACTGAATCAGTTACTTCTCCATATTTGCTGAAGTAATTAAAAAATGACTCTGACAAAAAAATTATAGAATGAGAAAATTATATAGAAAAAAGCAGCATGGATTTCATCTTCCACTATATTATTATTGTATCTTTCACTTTTGGTTAGGACATATACAAGTGAACATCAAAAAATGAATGAACAAACAGAATAACAGATGCCAAAGAAATTGACCTTGATTTGCATATATGGCATAAATCAATCAAGAGTGAGGAAAAAAAAACTGCACACACTCTGATCCACATTTCAACCTTAATAACATTTTGCACCAGATAATAAACTTCAAGATATATTCAACAACCAAGATAAATAAGAGGCCATGCCCATATTCAGCTTCAACTAAGTAGGGCTAATCAGTACTTCAGATACTCTTGAAAGTAGTATAAAAATTCACCATGAAACCATCAGCAGCAAAAACAAATGATCATGTGCAAGTGAGCATGCATTGAATGAGTGAGAGATAAATTTCATTTAATGATCTAAGCTTATATGGCATTTCAATTTCTTTAATAAGAAATGGTGAAAAAAAAAATGAATTGTAGAATCAGTTGATCTGTATGGATGATACGAAATTGCACCAATTCAATTCATTCATGGGTCATAAGATTCAGCAATCCAAGATTCCTCTTATGATATGAATCAATAGCTTGCCGAATTGAATAAAAAACATGAATCATAAGATTCTAATAACTAGGATCGGCTGCTGCCGCTATCCAAGATCAGTAACTATGCGTTAAATACTCCATTGGATTGCAGCACCCAATTAAGATATCAAGCGAGCATTGAGTAGAAAGTTGTCAATAATTTAAGAACAAGCTTTAGAACAAATTATCTAGTCCAACAGGGGAAGATTGAATTTAAGGAGAAGAAGAAGTGAGAATACCTTGAGAAGTCTCCCAAGAAATTCCTCCAACGAAGAGTTTCCTAAGACAAAAAAATAAAATTGTCAGAGGAGAAATTCTGGAGCCCAAAACAATGCAAAGAAAAAGAACGTTGCAAAACCCCTTTCTCCTCAAAACGCATGTACTAATACACACTACAAATCTAACTAACCCTGAAAAGGAATCACGACGATTGAAGGAGGGTTTTACGTGCTCATCATTGACATCAACATTGTAGGCATCAGCCTCGGATTCCAATTGCGAGTGTTGAGAAACATAATAGTAATCCATCAGCGTTTAACTATTCTCTAACCCTACAACGCCAAAAACAGTGCATGCTATGCTACGATACAAAATAAAATAACAAATTGATGTAAGAGTCAAAAAACCCTACAAGTCTAGGAGTAGAAGCGTTCGGTTATGATTTTGAAACCTATTATTCCCTTCCCCGCTACCGCTAAGTTTATCAACAGAAAATTCGACCCTACCGTCATAATCATTTTGAGTAAAACGTCGTCGTACTTTTTTTTTTTTAATAAAGAGAGGAGAAAAAAACATATCTCTTTGCCAAGTAAATTTTGGGTCAATTTGTACTGGTGTATATTTAAATTATTATTTTAGTATTCCAAATACATATGAGAAATGTTTATTTTATAATTAAAATTTATAATAAATAAATATTTTAAATATTTAAATTATGTTTTAATTAAAATTCATAGTAAATAAATATTTCTAATTTATAATAAAAATTTGTAGTGAAATATAATATTTTTTTTAATTATTGATAAAAATTAAAAATATATTCGAATTTAATTTAAAAATAAAGAAGAAAAGAGATAAGAGATTAAACAAATCAAAGATTAAGATAGAAAAAAGTGGTTTGAAACAATCTAGATTTTTTTTGAACAAATGTCAATCAAATTAAATTTAAAATTAAAATATATATTTGAAGAAATAAGATTAAAATAATTTTAAAAAATTAAATTAAATGTTTATTATATGAGATTAGGACAAGACGCATATCTCAATAAAAGTGATAATAACTTTAAAAGTATTTTTATTCAAGAAAATTTCATAAAACCACTTGTTGAAAATAGCTCCAGTTTAGAAGCTATTTTTTATGTCTCATTCGTCATTATAATTATAATTATAATTAATATGTTTATTTTAAAAGTGATTTTTAAGTTATTTGAATCTAATAGAAGAACTTTTCTCTAAAAAATTACAATAAAATAATTTTAAAAAAAATGTTTTTTAATAAAAAAAATTGGATATAAAAAATTACTTTTGAATAATTATAGTAATAGTTATCACACATATTATTCATAAAAAAGGTATGAACATATTTTACATATTAATAATTTTCATCTATATCATGTGACTTCATATTAACGAAGCAAATGTTTTTTTTAATAAATCACAAAAAAATGATAACAGTAAAAAGTATTTTTGATGACAAAATTTTAAAGGAAAACTTATTATCTCAATCTAAGGTAAGGAACGTCAGTTATAAAGAATTTACATATACTTCACTAAAAAAACAAGGAAATTTTTAAATTTGTAACTTGTCAAATATTTATTCCATTTAGGGATGGCTAAACCCCACTACGAATTAAAAATAGATAACTTAATAAATACGCAAAGTTAAAATAAATAATTTTTTTACATGCTGCTTAATGAGACGAGCGGATAATCCCATGAACATTCACAATTTTAAACTAGTTGAATATAAACATCTTTAATTATATGAAGCAAATTATTCTAATTTATTTTAATATAAATATGTTTTTTTAGAGGAATATAAATATATGTTTAAAATTATTTATTTTTAATTTGATTTTAATATCTATTTAATATGTGAAACTCATTTTAAGTTCTTAAGTGAGTTTATCATTAGATTAAAAAGTTACTAACCTGTAAAGCCCACTATAAATAAGTTAATAAGCCGTAGTGAAGAATTTAGATCACTAAACATGAGACTTTTAAATAAGGAAACAAGCAACAATTCTACAATGCACTATACTCAAAAGGGTGCATGGTTGCACCTTTTTTCTTACCCACACCCCCACAATTTCCATATATTAAAATAGAAAACAAGAAAACCTCAGGGCCGAAGAAAAAATGTTTGTTCCAGAGACCCATATGTTCTTTCTTGCAGTGTTTGGATTTGTTTGTACATTTGGAGGTACATGAACTCAGTCACGTCCCTCTTGCTTTTGATACCCACTTCCACTTGTGCTATCAAAATCTCAAGCTTGGCTGAACCTAACATGCCAAGAAATGCTTGTGAAGATGCACCTGCATGACTGCACGAATACACTTACTGAATTAAACTCTCTTCAGGGAAGCATTGGTGGTGTTGTGGATTTGGCCACAATCATTTGGCTTCTCGGAAGCTCCAATTGTCGTCCTTCAGGGATGTTTTACTATCATAGCTCCTGGTTTGATGATGTCTGAGACAGAGATGGGTTACATGTTTCGGTGTGGATTTGCTCCATTGAGACTGATATAAACACATATATACAAGATAAGAACTTAATCTTAAATAACAACAAAAACCAATTAAACATTTTAAGACCAAATTCATAAATTGTTTTTTCTTACACAGATACCTGTTTAAATTTTTTGGCAGACCATATGTTCAAATTACAAGGGTGTTTCCATGCACCATTTGGCAGACGGAGCATGTTAGAAAAGATTCTGCCAACAAGCAAAGTTTTACTTCTTTCAAAGTATAATTATAAATTTGTGTTTAGCTAAATTTTCAAAGCTTGAACCTTGCTTGTTTCATTTGATTATAACTTGGTTATTTTATTTCTTTTTAAAAACTCTTCCTAAGTTACTTTTAAATCTATTACTTTAAATTTAAAAAACATTTTTATGCTTAAAAAGATGAAATAAATAAAATAAAAGTGAGTGTGTGAGTTATTTTTATAAAGAAAATAAAAAATGTAAATATAAAAAATAAAAAAGTTTATTATAAATTTTTTTACTATTAAGATTAGAAGATAGAAATTTGAAAATGAAAATGGTGAAATTTTTATAAAGAAGTTTTTAAGTCACTTATTTAAAATATAAAAAAAGTGAGTGAGTTATTTGCAAACTATTAGCATCAATCCTATAAAGTCAGAGGGAGGAACTTATTTAAATATGTAATCCTAACTTCAAGTTTGAACATGTTTATTTAGCTAAATAAACCAACTTGATCAACATTCATGTTGCTAACCTTGGCATTAATCATCCAATTCATCATCATCATCATCTTCAAACTCTTCCTCTTCTTCATCATTTTCCTCTTCCTTATCATCACCTTCATCAGCAACAATGAAGCCTCCTAGTGTCTCATCATCATCATCTACTTCTTCACCAGTTTCATCAACACTAGTCGCTTTCTTTAGTTTAGAATTTTTACTAGCTTTGGTATCTTTGATACCTCCTTTACTGTCTTTTGACCTTGTGGAGTACCTGGGCAGCTTACCTTTCCGCATATTGGCAACAAGGTTCTTATGATCACTTTCACCAGTCCACTCGTCATCTTCATTCACCTTACCCATTTTTTTGCTTTCCCGTCATTTTCCTCCTCTCCTTCTCAACATCTTCCTCATCCTCACTATCCTTCCTAGGTTCCTGAAGGAACCACTTCCAATTCTTCGCATTCCGAATCATCCCCTTGGGATAGTGGTCAAACTCGTGCCCCATCACAAGAAAACCAAACTATGCATTTTCAAATCACATCACAAGAATTTAATTTCTATGCACTATTAGCCTAAATTTTTTACATGATCATCCAATCAAAAATCACAAGCATGACTTTTCAAGGTAATCATTGTAAAACAGTAAAAGTCAACACATATTCATCAAAAGGATTCACATATTCATTTAGATTGTCAGTGTATACACTATTTACCAGTATCATGATATCTTCAAATGGATTCACATATTCATCAGTCATGCTCAAAAAAACCACTGTGAGCTCAAAAAAAAAAAACATGTAATCATATTTAAATTATACTACCATTGGAAGGTTACACAAGCACTCGCAACTCATATAATCTTCACAAACTAGCAAAAATACAATTTTAATTTCAAATCATATAGTACATTACACAATGTTGCTCTGAAAAAGTACCCATATTTACAGCGCAAGCAAGCAACCAAATTCACACGAGAAATGCAACAAAATTGAAAGATGAAAAAGAAAGGCAATAATAATACCTTTAACGGGATCGATTTCCGAAACGTGAATTTAGTCAAGGTTAAGTTGAGGCTGAGGTTGAATGTTGTTGAGAGTGAACCAAAGTGGTGTGTTGGGAGAGAAGCAGAAACGGTTTCCGAGTTGCAAGTGACCCATGTCGAACTTTCTGAAGAGTCTAAGCGCTTCTCCGTCGTACACCCAAAAGGGGTTCTTCCCGATGGCTTGGAATGAAACCCTCTGAGTCTGAATGTTCGAGTTCGAAGGACACGTGGCGACGAGACACTGTGCGGTCTTCGGTGTTGAACCCACAGCCTCGTCCAAACACTGTTTTCTCATCCTTTCCCAGTGCCGTTTTGGAACCATCTTCACCTTGAACTTCAACTTCCACCTCCATGCTTTGATTTTCCGCAACCCAGAAATTCTTCTAAATTGGCGAAAAAAATGTAAACACCCAACGTCTAGCGGCGTCCATCAATCAAAATTCCATTTTTACCCTGTCTTTCCCGTAATATTCCCCTGCTTAAATACTAATAAAATATTATTTTATCAAACAAGATATTTTAAAAAAGAAATAGAAAAGAATTTTTGGAAACAAAATCCCATAATATAACAGTCATACTTTTCTTTCTCAATAATAATATTTAAGAAAAATGGATAGCATGTACCTCATTTTGGTTGTAAGGGTAGAAGGAGATAAAAGTAAAACTAAATTAAAAAAAAAATAAAAAACTTAAAATGTATTGTTTTTCAATCATTTTCTTGCAAATTTTGACTCCTGATTTATTAAATTTAGTAAATTTTATCACATACAATATTTTGTAACGACTTTTCTAACTGAAGGAAAAAAAATTACAATGTTTCCTAAATTGAGAGACAAAATTTGCGGAAATAAATTAGAAGGTAAAATTCACAATATTATGAAACTTTGGGGGAGAAAATGAAAATCTTAAGCAAAAAAGAAGAAGAAAAAAAATGAGGTAAAAAAGAGATGAAAAGGATAGAGCTATGAAAAAAAAAAAAAAAAATCTTTGTCCCTCTTATCTGTAATGCTACTGGGTGTTGGGAGTTGAGAGTGAAGCTCCTGGGTGTGGTGTGGTGTAGGTGAAGTGCAATCTGTGTTGATGCGTTCCACGTTTTGCTGTCACTTGAACCTTTCACCCGTCATGATTATGAAGGGCTTCTCTGCTCCCATTTCATCATATGTTTCGCCTCGAGCTCAAGCCGGTAAGTTTTACTATTCCTTTCAATTACGGTTATGTGCAATACAATGGTATAAGCATTGCACCAATTCAATTCAACCATTAATCACAGTCTCTCTGTGCCCTGCTTTCAGTCACTGAGCCACCGGCGCGGATTGGCTTTTTGGGCCTCGGAATCATGGGCTCCCCAATGGCCCACAATCTCCTTAAAGCTGGGTCGGTATCTACGCCTGCCTCAACTTATCATCTTACTTTCTCAATGCATTTTTTCAATTTTTGTTCTAATTAATTAACATTCCTTGTTGTAGTGTTGATCTCACTGTTTGGAATAGGACCAAGAGCAAGTGTGACCCTCTAATCAGCCTCGGAGCAAAGTAAAGTTCTTCAAATTCAGCTACATAAGTACTATAATTAAGTAGTTGTGCATCTCTGGATAATACTTGCATTTGAAAGGACACATTAGGAGAAGAACTAAACCGTTAAATTTCAATGTGTGTTTTAAAGCCAATGTTTTTTTTTTTTTTTTTTGTTTCTGCAGATATAAACCATCTCCTGAGGAAGTAGCAGCATCTTGTGATGTCACCTTTGCCATGCTCGCTGATCCTCAAAGTGCAGTGCGTATATTTTGCTCTAGTTTTTTTATGACTATATATTAGTGTCTAAGCTGATTCACTTTGTTCCGTATCAGGTGGATGTCGCTTGCGGGAAGCATGGGGCTGCAAATGGAATGGGTCCAGGGAAAGGGTGCCATATTTAAACTAAAAAGTTTTAAATTTTTTCTTCACTTTCTTGCATATTGCTTCAGATGATGGCATTTGAAATCAATAGACTCTTTTCTATGTCACAAAATGAAATCTCTCCCTCTTTGATTCTCCTCATTCCTTATCATCTTTCCATTCAAAATTGTTATATCTACTTTGATTTTAGTCTATCCATAGTTTTCAAGATATTGCATATCTTGGTTCATCATATTACCAATATCTGTAAGCCACGCGCCTATTTGATTGTTTACTTTTTTAAATAGCAAAATGAAAAACAGATCTTAGTCTGATGGCAAGCTCAATGCCTTATCTATTTTCAGATATGTGGATGTTTCAACTGTTGATGGGGACACTTCTAAATTGATTAATGGGCACATGAAATCCACTGGAGCCTTATTTTTGGAGGTGCAGTTGTTTATAGTTTTCAATCCATATCTATTCTTTATGGCATATACAAGGTGCTGTGTAATTAGGATATGCAATTATGCATTGCATTAGTCAGATAGTTAGATGAATGGTTTTGTAAGTTGTAACACCTATGAAGCCATTTCTATGTACCCACAGGCTCCAGTTTCCGGATCAAAAAAGCCAGCAGAAGATGGACAATTGATATTTCTTACAGCAGGTGAATATTCTTATTCAACTGCTTATTCAATTTGGCACGGGAAAAGTGTTGTTGAAGGGATATTTAATTTTTTACAAGAAAATTTGGGCTGAGATGTGAAGTCATGTAAGTTACAGCATCTATTCCCATACAAGGTAGCTGCAGCTATTTAATATATGAACTTATAAACAGGTCATACTGTAAAGAATTTTTCCCCCTTTATAGCTCCCATTTGCATAATTAACTCTACCATTGTGAATGCATTCAGACTGTATTCTCACCGGAGTATTGAGCACTTGAAACTGAGGCATTGTGTATAATATATTTCAGGGGACAAAAATCTTTATGAAGCAGTTGGTTCTCTCTTGGACATCATGGGGAAAGTACATATATCTAGTCCTTTATTTAAATGAAATTCTCTAATCATTCTGGCAAAACAAAGAATTAGTTCATGCATGTTTTATGCTTCTATGCAGTCTAAATTTTATCTTGGTGATGTTGGAAATGGAGCTGCAATGAAACTTGTTGTCAATATGATCATGGGCAGGTCTCTCTTATAATCTGTCTCCTGCCTTGCTGATACTTATCGTTGCAATAATGGTTAAGGTGACACTATTTCTTTATTTATTTTCCAATTATTTATAGTATGATGGCATCCTTTTCTGAAGGCTTACTTCTCAGCGAGAAAGTTGGGCTTGATCCAGATGTGCTAGTGCAGGTAATTGGCTATTTCTGATTCCATGAAATAAAACCCACCCGATATGGTCTACGAAACATTTCCCTAGATTTCATATTGATGTCATGGATTCTTGTGCATTCTACTTTTCATCAGATAGACTGATACTAATAAAAGTATTTTGAGTTTTTTTGTGGCAAAAATGTTCCACTTGTTTCTAATTTAGATCCAGATGATCATCCCACAGTTGGAAGATTAGTCCAACAGTTGGAAGAATAGTCAATGTAATTTGGGGCTTTTCTAGCTAAAATTTGCTTTTAATGTGTGTGTGTGGATTTGCAGGGCGTTTCATTATTAAAGCCTGTTGAGTCCTTCATCCATCTCTTTGGACTGCAGTAAATTTTGTAGCGAACAAACAACATTAACTTCTTACCCTAATATGATGAATCACGGAGAATTATTTACTGGATGAAAATTATGATAAGTGAAAACATGTCATAGACAATTACAGAATTTTTTATATTAATAATTTTATTTTCACTATATTTTTTCCTGGTTACACTTGTTTGTTCACATTACTCCTAATCCTAGGAGAACTATTTCCCCTCAATTTGTCTTTCTTTGATGTTAAAAGATTCATCTTCATTGTTGTTTATAAGGAAGTACATGTCATGGGTACTTGAAAAAAATTTGGTAGATCCTTTATGAAATGGCAATTTTGCAGGTAGTTTCACAGGGTGCCATTAGTGCTCCAATGTACTCAACCAAAGGTCCTTCCATGATACAGTCGCTTTATCCAACTGCGTTCCCTCTAAAGCATCAGCAGAAGGTGTGTGAATGTTCACATTCCTGTTTTATAACTTTTAGACATGATTAATTTTGCTAGCTCACACAAAATTATTTGTGACAGGATCTAAGACTAGCCTTGGGGTTAGCAGAGTCTGTTTCCCAACCTACTCCGATTGCATCAGCTGCTAATGAGTTATATAAAGTTGCAAAATCCAATGGCCTTAGTGATCAGGATTTTTCAGCTGTCATTGAAGCATTAAAATCCAAATTTCAGCACTCGGAAACCAAGTGACATTCTTATGAGAGACAAGTTGAAGTTGAAAACCGTAGTAAGCTAGGTGATATGAATCAAATATAGACGTACATTGTGAGGCTTGACCATTTAAATTCATTCCCTGAATTGTAGAAATATATTTGAATATTTTTCCAATGTTGTAAAATTTTTGGTTAAAAATTGTTTTCAATGAACATCTCGTATAGATGTTCTCCTCTTAACCCTTTTTCATTGGATGTCCACGCATAGCATACCTACTTCTCAAGGGGATTAAAATGTACAGCCCAGGTTACACACGTAATACTAAGTAAGTAGTAAAAAAATTCTCAGTGTATGGGATGTTCAAGTTTTCCTATATATTTCGTAGTTAGTTACTCTCTTTGCATAAAAGTAGGTTTCATTTATTTGAAACGGGGTGAGGGGAGTGCAAGACATAATCAGAGTGTTTCACTTCCGGGGAAACATCAAACATGGCTACCCTCACTTTCGTAAAATGGGTGATGGCTGAAGGTCTAAAAATGCGCCATCACCTTGAAACTTTCAATTATTTGTCTAAAGTTTAAAAGAATATGAGGGCCCTAATCTGCACTTCAAACTTCACACAACTCTCATAATTTTATTTGGTTGCACTGCATAATGTGTTGTCAATCAATGCAGACCTTTACTCACTCCATATTGGAATATAAGGAAATATAAAAAAAAAAAAAAATGTTTACAACAGAATAAGAATGTTAGTTAATTTTATTTACTCACTCCATATTGGCCCTAAGATCACTTCGACGTCTTCATATTTATGGCTGCACACAACTTGATGCATCAAATCTTCATATCCTAGTTAATGGTTTAAAGTCTTTGGAAACATTGAAGTTGGAAGAATGCCGTAACTTGTTTGAAATTCCAGACAACATCAACCTCCTATCATCATTGCGTGAGTTGTTACTAAAAGGAACAGATATTGAGAGTGTCTCTGCAAGCATCAAGCATCTTTCAAAGCTGGAAAAGCTTGACTTGAGTGATTGCAGAAGGCTTTATTCTCTGCCAGAGCTTCCACAGTCCATAAAAGAGCTATATGCCATTAACTGTTCATCCTTGGAGACTGTAATGTTCACTTTGAGTGCTGTTGAAATGCTACATGCATACAAGTTACACACGACATTCCAAAATTGTGTAAAATTGGATCAACATTCACTCAGTGCTATTGGAGTAAATGCTTATGTGAACATAAAGAAAGTGGCATATGATCAATTTTCAACAATTGGAACCAACTCAATCAAGTTTCTTGGTGGTCCAGTTGATTTTATCTACCCTGGAAGTGAGGTTCCAGAGTGGTTCGTGTATAGGACTACACAGGCTTCAGTAACTGTTGATCTCTCTTCTTCTGTTCCATGTTCCAAGATCATGGGTTTCATCTTTTGTGTTATTGTTGATCAGTTCACTTCAAACGACAACTATATTGGATGTGACTGTTACATGGAAACCGGTGTTGGTGAAAGGGTCACACGTGGGCACATGGATAATTGGTCTAGCATACATGCCTGTGAATTTTTCTCCGACCATGTGTGTCTGTGGTATGATGAAAAATGCTGTCTGAAAAACCAAGAATGTGAAAGTGAAAGCATTGAAGAACTTATGGCAAGTTATAATCCAAAGATTTCATTTGAATTCTTTGCTAAAACTGGAAGTATTTGGGAAAAGCGGATCGATATTATGGTTAATGGGTGCGGAGTGTGTCCAGTATATGACACAGAATGTGACAATTTCTTTAAACAGATGGAATTGGAGTTGGAAATGACATTGCAATCTATGGCAACTAAAATGTCAAGTAAGGAAGCAACACTCGCTCCAAAACAGGTATGTAAGAAACTGATCTTTCCACACCATCAAATTGGAACTTGGAAGAATGCAACACAAGAGTTGAAAGATATCCTGTTCCTGTGATTCTCTTGAAAGGTAAACCTACCATTTCTTGATATGTATTCTATTGGATAGAAGAGGTTCCTTTTCAAGTGTTGAATGATGCACTTCATTTTCAATTGAATATGGTCCAAATTTGACAAGGGCGAACGTTGGTTGCTAATTTAAGAGACCTGAGAATTCTTTTATATTGTGTGTGTGTGTGAAGCTTTTATTCTTTTAATAATAGTGGCGATTCAAAAACTCTTATAATAATTTAATTTTATCAAATTACTAAAAGAGATCATCTTTCTCACTTCACTGCATAAAACAAGTTCCCCTGCCCTAGAAACTTGACTCAATTTATTTTTTTTATCAAAATGAAACTTTTTTTTAATGTTACTTACATAGAAGAGAATACTTGAACCCCTCAATAAATTGAATTTTGTAAAACCTACGAAATAAAAATGTTCGATTCTCACATATACTTTAACGAAATCATCTTATTTTCCACTGTATTGATTTGATAAATCAATTAATCAATAAAAAAAAATTATTCAAATCGATAAACCCTTCACGCACATGCTTTGCTCATCTTCTCTTTTATTTTTTATGATTTTAAATATTATAGTAACTGTTAAAAATGTCGGTATGGTAAATTAATTAGTATATAAAACACTAACGTTGTTAGTTTCAGTCTAGTGGAAGGAAAACATCGATCCAATTTAAAGATAAAATATCAAAATCAATCTTTTATTGGACCAAAATTATTTTTATTAAAAAGACAGAGATTTTTATTAAGAAAAAAAGACATAAGATAAAAATATATTTTAATCAAATAATTTTTAAGCTAAATTGCAATTTCAGTTCTCTTAATTTCACTCCCTCACCTTCGCAGGCCTTGTTACTGCAAGTCATTTATGTTGCAATTTCGCACAAACCCAAGGACCTCCGCTCTCAAAAATATATAAAACAAAAAAGCAAATACACAATTGAAGGATATAGCTTATGCTCAAACCGTGGCTTGCAAAACTAATGAGCTAGTTTTAGAAGACAAATTTGATGCACAAACTGCAAGCACAACACAAAATTTTGAAATTAATGAGCTAAGTTTATACGACAAATTTTATATTACATTATAAGCCAAAGCTCAAAATGTCTTTGGTCATTTGAACCCTAAATTGGGGGAACAACTTCTCTACTTCATCCTTTCCTCTCTCATAGGCTCCAAAACGGTGTGACTCTCACGTCCAGTAAAACGGAAGTCGCTGACCACTGATTTACCTCACGCGTTTATCTCGGAGAAAGAAGGAAGAAGGAACCGTGTTAAACAAATTAAGTTGATTAGGTTAGTTCTAAATAGTTTTTCATTTTCTTAATAATTTAATTAATTATATAAAATGAGGTATTTTTAAGAAAGCAGATGAAATTTTTACACATCATCTTGTCAATGTTTGATTTAATAGTCAATGCATAAAAATTAACAGATCAACCAAAATTTCCAATTTTTTTAAATAAAAAGAATAAATGTTTCAACTAAAATTATAAATTCATAAAAAAATCAAAATTATAATTTAATGTAATTTGTATTATTGAGCATGAAAATAAATAAGTAAATGATGAATTTACTCTTTCAAATTGTATTTTGCTATCACAATAATCTTGAAAAATTCAAAGTCTCCAACTTTTTAGGATTTCATTTAATTCTCTAAAATTAATTATTTTTTTCATTTTAGTTCTTACTTCAAGAACTTAAATGATAATAATAACCTATTTTTAGAGATCAAAATAAAAAAATGATCAATTTTAGGGGTTTGAATGAAACTTAATACATTTAAAAAATTTATTTGATTTTTTTTTTAATTTCAACAGTTAATGTTACAACGAGTAAGTATAATTATTTTTTTCTTGATTATTTTCTCAAAGTATTTTTTTCTCGTACTGAAAAAAAAAAGTAAGGAAATTTTCCTTCGTATTCTGAAAAGAATAATCCAGGATGCTAAGGGAATCTCCTGAATGGTTTTATGGATAATGGAGTGCAGCATTTCCAAAACATAGACATGTTTTTTTTTTTATCAAAAATAAAAATAATATTCGTATTTGTAAAAAAACCCAGCCAGGATATACGATTATTGGTCCGGGTCCAACTGAGCTGAGGCGCCAAAAAGCGCGTGATTCTCTAGGCTGGTCTCACGCGCGTGCAAAGAAACAAAAGATATACTGTACTAATATACAGTCAGATTTCAGAGCTTCTGTTCTATATCTATTCATTCGTTTTCTTTTCCCTCCTACTCGTTAGCAGTTTTCGTTTCCCAAACACGTTCCTTCGCCATGTCCGATCTTGGCTCCGATCTTCCCGCTGCCGCCGCCGGTAATTTCAATCGGAATTCTTAAATCACGCTTTTCAAATTATCGATAATTTTTTTTTTATCGTTCTTAACTCTTCAAACTGTTGCCAATCTTCTCTCTCGTACTTATAGCCGTCTGATTATTCTACTCTTTTTCGGAAAAGAATAATTCGACTCAGTAACTCTCTGGACTAGTGAATAGATATACTTCAGAATTGTTACTACTTGATTTAAAAATTAGGTCTAAATTCGAGTGTGTTTGCTTTTGTGTGCAGCTCTCAGTGCTGAGGATCGTGCTGGTCTCGTGAATGCACTCAAGGTAACTTTATAACGCTTATCTTGTTTTTTCTTTGCCTAATTGTTATAAGCACTTTACGCTCAATGGTCTTTTCTCTGTCTGTAGTAGAAAAACTTGATTACGATCGATAAACCCCCGGCGTATGTGATAGATAGCTAATTTTTTAAAGCATGTTGATCTTACTTAATTATGAGAAAGGCTTTGTTGACTTGAGAGAGATAAAACTCACTTTGGCGGTATTTATGCCTCCCAAAGAGATTACTCTGTATAATCGCCTTTGTTGGTGCAAAAATAACTCGATTACAATGGGTTTTTTTTTTTATCTTTTTCTTCATATGGGGCGATGAACCTGTTTTCAAATGCCAAAAGGAATTTCTCAATGACTACTATGATTACAAAACCCGTCAGTTTTGTTAATTTGATGAGTTTGCAATATTTATTGTGTTGTATTGTACTGTGTATGCAGGACAAGCTCCAGCTCTTGGCTGGGCAACATGTGGACATCCTGGAGACACTGCCACCCAAAGTCAGGCAACGCGTGGAAATTCTCAGAGATCTGCAGGTTTGCGCTACTTCCATCTCCTGGGTTCTTATTGTCATGTATTTCTGTGTGTCGGACTTTGTGTTAATTGTAATTATTTATTCACAATCACAGTGATAGGGATACTCGGGTTATTTTAATTATAACAAATCTTGAAATTTAATCCACTGAATGTTTAGCTTAAATTGCCCTCCTTCCTTTCATTTTTAAAATTTTGATTCTTGTGTCGAAAATTAAAATTGTGGAATTGTCTATCTACTTGAACCCCACAAGAAATGGGAGACATTTGCTTTTGTGCTGTTATCTCGAAGAAGCAAAGAGTATTTGTTTGAATAATATTCTCAACTGTCAAAAATATGTCATAGAACTGCGCTGCTCATTCAAGATAATATACTTGTTTCCTTGTGTTCAATACTAAGTAGCACTTGTAGTTAATTTCTATTTGTAACAGAAATTCTACTCCTGACCCTCTAAATTCTTGCTATAATTATCATCTTTACATTATGAGGGGTAGAAATGAATATCTGATTTGGTTTTCAATTTGCAGAGTCAACATGATGAGGTGGAGGCTAAATTTTTAGAGGAGCGATCACAGTTGGAAGCTAAATACCAGAAGCTCTATGAACCGCTTTACTCAAAAGTGTGTATTTTGTTCATTGATAATCAGCAATGAACCTTTTTATTTGTCATATATCTTGTTTGATTTATGAGATTTCTTGCTCAAAAAGGATTTGTAATTTCATGGGATTTGATCTAATATAGAACTTTAGACAGAATTACATTTGCCTCACAATGGTAACAAAATATCTTGTCTTTGAATTGTTTTGGTGGTTATAGAGATATGAGATTGGCAATGGGTGGTAGAGGTTGAAGGGAGTTACAAATGAAAGCAGTACCAGAAGAAAGGCAACAAACCTGCAGAAAGGAAAGTTACTTTACTCCTGTTTTTCCATTGTAGCCTTGTACATTATCTTTTGATACTATCTGAACTGGCCTTTAATTCAGAGAAAGGAGTACCTGACTTCTGGCTAACTGCAATGAAGACTAATGAAACACTGGCGGAAGAGGTAGTGGAATTTGTGTGTGCTGTGTTTAGTTTCCATCTGTTGAAATGATTGTAGGATAATTATCTACTTTTCTTTTCCCCTTTATTAGATTACTGAACGCGATGAAGGGGCCCTCAAATATCTTAAAGATATCAAGTGGTGTAGAATTGACGATCCTAAGGGCTTCAAGCTGGATTTTTATTTTGATTCTAATCCTTATTTCAAGAATTCCGTGCTGACAAAAACATATCACATGATTGACGATGATGACCCTATATTAGAGAAAGCAATAGGGTAAGTAATTTTTGTTAATTTGCAAGTCTTTATATTTGTGTTTTTATTTTCTGCACATATTATTTTTAATTTTTAATATTTAAACATTCTAGGACGGAGATTGAGTGGCATCCAGGAAAGTGCTTGACACAAAAGGTTCTTAAGAAGAAGCCAAGGAAAGGATCAAAAAATGCTAAACCCATCACAAAAACAGAAAAATGTGAAAGTTTCTTCAACTTTTTCAATCCTCCCGAGGTCCCTGAGGATGATGATGATATTGATGAGGATGCTGTACGTCTCTGATTTATATTTATCTAGTATTTATTGGAAAGTTGTCAAATGAGTGCTGCTGACCATTGATTGTCTTTGATGCTTGCATGGATAGGTTGAAGAACTCCAGAATTTGATGGAACGTGATTATGACATTGGGTAAGTCAGTAGTGAATACTTGAGCAATATTTCTTATTCCTTTTGATCGAAGTGATGAAGACCTTTGGTTTATCCATTGGTCTTGATGATATTAGAGTTTAGTGAATTTATTATCTGCTGGTTCCTAGTTGGAAAACGCTTTTTTTTTTTAATTATTTGTTCTCTGGTTTTTCATCTTTTTTTAGTTAGTTTGCACTGAAAAGTTGTGTTGAACTTGAAAGGTAATTTGGCATGTTGAGTGTAAAGTTGTTTATAGTACAAACACAGCATTATGAATTCATGTCCTTAAAACTACAATTACTTTTGTGCCATTCTTGTACCAGAAAAAGATCAGAATGAACAGATATTAACCTTTGGAAGAAAATGTTGACATTTAAGGATGGCACCAAATGACTGTTTATGGTTCTGTTCACTACTTTTTTTTTTTTGTTTTGAGATATATTTTTTTATTGATGTGCAACTGCAGTTCTACAATCCGGGACAAAATTATTCCTCATGCTGTGTCATGGTTCACGGGGGAGGCTGCACAGAGTGATTTTGAGGATATAGATGAAGTTGATTATGATGATGAAGAAGGTGATGAGGATGAGGATGAGGATGAGGATGAGGAGGAGGAGGAGGAGGAAGAGGAGGAAAAGAAAGGGAAGAGCAGGAGTAAGGTATGGATGGAGTCCGTAATTCAGTACATTCTTTTTCATTCTTGGATCAGATTACAATTATAGCTATATATTTTTGTGCTAACCATCTGCTTAACTGTTTGGTACTGGTATCCTTACTACATGCAATGTTTTGTCGGTCTAAACTGCAGAGTGGTGGCAGGGTCAAACCTGGTAAGGATCAGCCGACTGAGCGCCCTCCTGAATGCAAGCAGCAGTAGTGTTTGGCTGTGTACAAACAGACCTGGATATGTTTAGTTTCAGAGAAGTAATTACTGTAGAGCCTGGGTTATTTCAGTCATAATTTGCAATTTAATGATTATCATCATTATTATTATTTTCTGCTCTTTTTTATTGGGCTGGGGGTTGGCGGTGGTATTTTTTTAAGTCTCTGCTTGGGTTTCTTTGAGTTGCCCTGTTATTTGGATTTTATTTCTCTCTGGTTTTAGTGTTTTCTGAAAAAAGAAAAAGTAAAGTGCTAAGTATATTTGTGTCGTTGTTCATATTTATAGTGGATTATAATATGAAACTGTACAGATCTGCTTACATTTTTCTGCTTCTGCTTGGGTTTCCTGGGTTGGTTGACCTGTGTCCTGTGTGATGGATTTTATTTCTCTCTCGTTTTATTCATTTTGTATTAGCATTTGAAACTGTACAGATCTGCGTATAATTTCTGAAAGAAAGAAAAGTGATAAGTATATGTGTGTCGTTGTCCATATTTATTGTGGGTTATACGAAACTTCACATCTTATATTTTTCTGCTTGTTCTACCAAAAATATTCAAAAAAATTGTGTAATAGTCTGCTCGGGTAAGAAAAAATGAAAGATGGTGTTAAGAGACTGTGAAAATTGATTATATTTGTTTGGCCAGAAACGATTTGAGCGAGCAACTCGTTTTTATATTATTTTTTCATTTTTAATTGGATTGCTTTAGCTTTCAACATTGTCACTTAATGATGCGTTGATACATTAAGGAGTTTGATGATTTAAACAGTTGATAAGGTCAAATTTCAAATGAGGTGTTGATACACTTTGAGCAATATTGTCAAAAAATAAAAGCCATTAACAATGTGCTAAAACATTATTATTTTTTAAACAATTGTACATCAATTTTCATGTATACGAAAGCGCCGTACAGATTAACTACGTAATTAAACTAATTTGATTGTCTAAATGCATATAAGACGTGTCCGTCGTTGAAATTTGTGTTAGAACATCAATGGTATGCACGTTCTATATTTTTCACGGGAAGGTCTACCAGAAATGCATATGGATCTAAGATAATCCGTGCTGAATAATTCAACATGACATGGTTATGATCATCCTCAAAATTTGGTACTGCTGGTACCTAGTGATAATATATATAATTGTCTTTGCCGAGTTAAGAAAAAAGGTTAACTATCCAACTTTCAACTAATATTTATTTTTTTCTAACTTTCGGCTGACCTTTGTTATTTTTTACAAACATAGCCTAAATAAGGGCTGTGCACTTGGTTCCAAGGATTGGGTCATTATGTTCTTCACGAGATATGAATGAATGACTTGATTAAAATGAGAACAAACTACCCTCAATCAGCTCTTTTTCAGGTGTTTAGTTTTGGTTGTTTTGGGCGCTAGCCCCGTTGATTCAGCAAAAAAAGACTAAGCTTTATATCTTGTTAGGAATTGTTGGTGTCATAAGTGGATTTTTAGAATCATACAAAGAATTTTATGTTTTGCATTTAATCAAGGATTAGAATTGATTTTTAGTATATAACATGACTCCTTTGAGAACATTTTCTTAAGTGAGAACATGAAAATAATTAAAAATAACTATTAGATCATGATTAAAAAATAATAGACAATTAAGATTAAAATATTTTTAATTAAAAAAATTAATATAACCATTAAATCTCTAAAAGATACACCAAATAAATAATGTCCTAAAATATCTCAATTATGATTCATCAATCATTATCGTCATGATTGTCACAATTTTCGTCGTCATGACTGTCATTGTTATTGCTGTTGACACCACTGTCATCACAACCATCATTGTCATTGTCACTCCTGTCGTTGCCATCAGCAGTGGTTACGACAGTAACAACAATCATGTTGGTAATTGCAATGGTGGTCATGGTAGTGACACCGATGACGATAAAGGTTATGACACCAGAGGTGGTGGTGGTGGTTGCATTAATAGTCATGGTGGTGACACCTACAATCATGATGGTGATGAGTTAATTGATATATTGTAGTGAGTGATAATTGAGATTTTTATAAATTTATTTGTTGTTGTTTGGTTAATTTTTTAGAGATTTGATGATATATTAAATTTTAATTTGAAATTTTAAATATTTCAAGCTCAATCATTTATTATTCTTGATTTTAATTCGATGATTGTTATTGTTCTCATGTTTATAGTATTCTCTCAAGAGTCAGTGCTATATGTATCATATGAGAGGAAACTCTTATATTAGAATGACATGATTAAATCTAAACTGTATAATATAAATGATCAAGATTTAATATTATGTGAGCACTTAATCATGTAACTTTTTAACATTAAATCTCAATCATCCATGTATGATTATATGACCCAGGTTTAATTCTTACTCCCATATAATAGGTTTCCTCTCATAACATATGCCCTATATATATGTATCATATGAAAATGTACATCTTATGTGAGAATGAGAATAATCAATTTCAACTGTCAAATTAAAATAAAATGTTAAGATTAAAATATTTTAAATTTAAATTAAAATTTTATTTAACCATAAAATCTTAAAAAAATTATTAAACAAATATTTTAAAGATTTAATTTATGTCATCCTAAGATATCCTAAACTTATCACAACATGATCTCACCATCATCATGATTGTTTCCGTCACAACTGTTATTGTTCTCACCGCAACCATTATCATAATCATCACTACCACCATCACCATTGTGATCATTGTCATGACCATTGTCGTCACCACCAACATGACACACTGGCGGTGGCGACAACAATAATCATGTTGATGATGATGAGAGTGATCATGACGATGATCATAATGGTTGGAGTGATAACTGTGATGATCTTAACATAAATTAAATCTAAAATATTTAATTTTCTGTTTAGTAAATTTTTTTGAGATTTCATGATTAAATAAAGTTTTAATTTATATTTAAATTTTTTTATTTTAACCTTTCATTTTTATCTAACAACTGATATTAATAATTTTCATTTTCATATAAAATGTTCATTATGATATGATACGCCATATACGCACACACACACACACACATATATATATATATATATATATATATGTGTGTGTGTGCACGCATGCAGAGACTCACGCGTGTGTGTTTGAGTGTTCACGATATCGCTTGCTTAATTAAAATTGCTCCTGCCAATTATTTGTATGTGTCATCGTGATATTAAAAGTTAATACAAAATGATCAAATAAGTAAGTTGACAGGCCTCTAAAACCTGTTTACAAAACGTATTTTTGTTCTTATTTCTTATAAACTATTGTATAACATGAATAACACTCACTATTGTTACACAACAGTAATGAAATTTGCAGGCACTAATAAAAGAACACAAATATCGGTTATCATTAATCCTATATTGGGTTCCTCTTTAATGATTGGTTTCAGTTGATTTTTGCCTTCTTCATGCTCCAAGCACTCAATCTTGTGATCTTGACAGCGGCAGTTCCATTATTGAAAACATATAGTTGTGCCTTTTTATTAATTGCTATTGTGGGATATACTCTGGCTGTGATGCAAGCCATTCCCTCTCCTCCAAAACTCTCCACTACTGAGCGATCAATCTGTGAATAGGAAAAATGAAACCATGAATTAGCTTGTGGTTTTAAATTTTAATAAGTATTACCTGATTCATTTTCTCATATTAAATTGAATTTTGTATATAAATTATACTGAGCAATTTATGGTCACTAGTCACTACTATCCACAAACTTACTTTTCATCTATTAATTAGTAAGCATATGTTTTGTACCGTTTCATGAATCATTACATCAACAACTTACCAAAGTTCTTAGCGACAGCTTCTCATGAAGAGGGTCCATGTCCACAAAAGTCCCATAGGTGGTCATATCGTTATCTTTATTCAAAGAGGATCTGTCAAAGTATTACATTTAATTTGCATATATCAGCGAGAGAGAGAGAGGCTTGGACTATATATCTCAAGTTTGACAAGTAACCATGTTTGATAAAATAAAAAAAATAAAATAAAAAGTATAGGGAAAGGGACAGAAGACAAGCACAAACCTGCTTTGGTCGCTACACATGAGAACCAAATTTTTATTTTGGTATCTGAATATTCTAAAGAACACTGCCGTGTACTCTTGTAAGCCACGAGAAGCAAAAACTAGCAAGCCAAAGGGTCCCAAACCACCCTTTACGGCTGCCCCCTTTCTACTACACAGAATTTGGGGATCCACCCATTTGTCCAATACTTCGGCCTTTCCAAACTCATTCACTTCAAATGAAATTTCAACGTCAGCCTGCCAACAAATAATAAATTATTGATTAGTATACCCATTTTCCTATAGGGGATAATGTTAATTATTCATCTTCTTGTTCTTCTGTTACTCATATTTCATTTTATTCAGGATAATTACAACTTATAAGTTATAACTCATTATTGTACTTATTTATATTGTCATTTACATACTACTCTTGTATAGTTGAACTCATATCTTAGTTCAAGCAACCTAGCATTTGGTTCTGCACCAATATAAATGCAATATTCATATATTGTAGCAGATATGTAGTATTTACTCTTAAGATTGTAACTAAGCGAATATTACCTGTGCCGCAGTGACACCAGTAACTTGAAGCATTTCACCACCTTTGACCACTTTGGTGGGCCAGTGGACAGGGTTCACACGCAAGCTTTCAAGTTCCACCACCGGCCATTGCACCAACTGTTTCCCAGATTTATGAAGCCAGATGGCCCTTGGAATGGTCTGCAAATATATTTACATTATTGAAGAAAAGTTTAGCCCATTGAATTTATTAATAAGAATGGGTCAAATAAATTTGTGTTTAGTCTAGCTAGTACAGTCTCAATAATTCATTGCCATGCCATGAGCATGAGCTGGCTCGTGTAATATTAAACCACGTATCATAAACCATGCTCAATAAATTAAACTATAATATAATAAAACGAAAATAAGTTCAAAGCCTCCATGTTCAATTAAGAATTGTATATTGCATTTAAAAAATGAATAAAATAACAAATTAAGAAATTGATGAGTCAAAACTTACATGGATTCCAGCCCATCCTTTCTTGATATCATCCGGAACACTTGAGGATTCGTTAACCCAACCCAATAAGACCCTTCTGTTTTTTCCATCTTCAAAAATCGTTTTTGAGGCATAATATTTTCCATAGTCATATCTTAAGACAGTTTGGCTATCCTCAAATCCGTTATCCGGAGTGAAGATATCCTTGGCAATGTCATAAGTCCCAATCAAATAATGATCATGTTTTGTATCATCCAAACTAACCTTAAGCACATGCCTAACATTATCACCATTCACAGATGTGTCAAGACCAATAGTTGATGGGCCCTTATTATCCAGCACTGGATAGAAATCAGGGCACTCCCACATTCCAGTGCCTTCAGCTGAATGTAGGGGTTGTTTGGCTTGAACCCAATTAACAAAGTTTTTGCTCTTGTACAAAATTGCCATACCCCTAGTGTGTATTTTGCTTCCAATCAGCACCCTCCAGTATCCATCTTTTCCTAGCCAAGCAGTGGTAGGGTCCCTAAATGAGCTTGAATTGATATTGTTAGAAATAGTTGGTGCCATTAGTGGATTTTTGGGTGACTTAACCCATTCCCTAAGTAATGGGTCAGACATGTTTTTGGGTATGGCTAAGTTTTGAACTTGGTGCTTATTAGGGTTAATTCCTGTGTATAAAATGGCTGGCTTGCCCCGAGGGAGTATTGTGGCTGAGCCTGACCAACAACCGTTTATATCAGACGGTTGAGAAGGGTAGATGGCATGATCCAGTGGAGTCCAATTCACAAGATCATTTGATATTGAGTGGGCCCAGACAATATTGCCCCATACGGCACCTTTTGGATTGTATTGATAGAACAGATGGTAAAGTCCTTTGTACCTCATTGGTCCTGCACAAAAAGCCACACACAAGCATGCATATCTTCAGCCAAAACAAGTACATATACCTTAATCTATTGTCTATATATAATTATGCATGTTTAATATATATAAGCGGTGACCAAGGAGCAGGGACTTTTCAATTATTAAATTTAACTTAAGAGAAAAGGAATTTCTTAATCAAATACTCCTTTTGTCCCTTGGATCTTGGATATCAATATTTTATTCATTTTGAGAAGTACAGAGCAAAAATGAAGGAGTGTGACAGAAATAATAGAACTAACCATTAGGGTCTGCACGATGTCCACAGCATATCATCAAATGACAACAAAAAAAACAAAATGAAAAACAGTTAGTGATATAAAATATTTCCCAAAGAAAATTAAAGGAAAGAAGATTTAAGACTATTTTGTAGGAATATATATACCATTTATCCAATTTTTGCGAGGTTGGAAATGGTAAGCAGTTCTATAAGGTTGATCAGAGGAATCAGAAGATAGAGTCTGAAGATTTCTGTAAACATGATGGGTAGCTTCAATGGGAAGAACACCATTGCCATAAATGAGAGATAAGATAGCCAACAACAAAATTGGAGATATGGCCATGGTATAGCTTTTAATGGAATGAGGTGAGGTGTGGGGAACTTGTGCTCAGCTGATAGCTATTTATAGATTCGGATGGATCTTCAACAATTTGGTAAACAGTGTGTGCAATGTTGACTTTTAAACATTTGTTGTTTTCAAACAAAATTAATATTTACAGATCTACAAAATAATATTATAATTTATAAACACTGCTAAAATAAAATTGTAAAAATGTCATGGCTATGGTTGAAATTCGCAAATGGGATACGACAGACATGTTTATTTTGTACTAGTGAGATCAAAGTAAGAAATGATTAGTTTAGTCCAATTGATTAACAAATTAGAAAGAAAATTCAAAGATATGTTGTCGATCAGAGAAGCATGTCTAAGAAAATTATTATTATTAGTTTTGTTACAAGTATAAATAATGTAAAGTCAACTTTAATTAAGGAGGTGCAGTTTTGAAAATATAACTGCAGCTTATCCATTTCCATTGAAGAGTATGATTTCTGCATGTGTCCTTAGATTCAGAGATCAGTCAATAAAATACAAATGTACTATTATTTTTCTTACTCGTGTCGTGACTTCCGTGTTGGTTTGCAACCTTCTCACCACATTTGAATATTTTAATTAAAAGATCACTTTATATATATGATCAATATATGGAAGTTAAATAATTATTGATCACAAACCAAAGTCGCTAAAATTTGTAGTGAAAACTTTGAGTACTTTTCATGAAATTACAAGTTCAAATTTTACTGTCATCGATGTAAAAGAAAAGATAATCAGAAATTATATTCGAATAAGGAAATTTTTTCTTTTGCCTTGTCTTTGCAGTTAAACATTAAAACTAAATACATATATTATAATGCACCTTGACATAAAAATGATAAAACACGGTTAGTGTATTTTAAAAGACTTTTAAAGAACTTATTAATTGATTAATTTATAAGTTGTTTTGATTAAAATGAGTACGGTGTACGGTTATCGGATTGACTCAAATGTGAATGAAACAAAAATGAAATTGACAAATGAAAAACCTAAAAGGGAAAGTTTCGAGATATATATAATTTGGCCTTTTATTTTCGTGATATTTAATTTTAACCTAGTTAGCAACTAGTGTGATATCGATATCGTGTGCGGTTGCTGACCAAGAAATGAAGGAAACCACCGAATTGAACTTATCCAGAAAACATGGTTAACATATATAGGATATGAACACATGCAACTGGGTTGCATTTAAACGAGAGGACTTCAATATTTTTCAACAACTGCTCGTGCTTAATCACTTTTAGACATTTTTCCTACAGCGATCTGGTGATGAATTCGCCATGTCCAACTCAGAATTTATCCTGTGCTTATCTACAACTATATATATATATATATATCCCTCACAGATATATGCTGATTTGGTGTGCCAACTTTTTGTTTGGACCATAAGTTCTTCTTCTACCATCATCAGTTCATTCGATGTTTATCCATTTATAGGGGATAAAAAGTTTGAGATTTTCTCGTGAGCGCATTCAAATTTATTCAAAAGTAAAACCTTCCGTGAACTTCGTTTAAGTTTACATTCAGTGAACTAGTGAAGTGATTTTAATTGATTCAAATATATTTAAGCTTTTTTAATTGTAAGAATTACTTTAACAAACTACTACAGTTTCAAATACTAAGTCAATTTATAATTTCAATCATCATTCTGTCATTTTATTTATTACATATATAACTACTTTGGCTATCTATGACAATTTGAATATCTAAATTGATTAATTAATAATGTACAATTTCAAATATCATTTTATTAATTTTAGAAACTAATTTAATAAAAAAATTACAATTTTAAATATTAAATTTGTTATTCACTTAAAAAAAAGATAGAAATGAATTGTTTATCTGACCAGTTATTTAATTTGTTTGTGGTTTACAGGTTTACAGACTTACAGTCACCGACCAGTATGTAGCCCGAAGTCGCGTGTTTGCTTTGTATTCATTAGAAGGAGAAAAAATGGTTTATGTTATGAAAAATGTTTCATAATCTCGTTTTATGCAATTTTAATTTGTTTCATTAGGAAATCAAGAACGGTTGGTTTGATTTCCCCAAACCACGTGAATGGAGTGTTCTACACGCGAGTTAATTTTCCTTGTTTACTTCTCTAGTGCACCAATGATTTATAACTTTTTGAATGCAAACATTGCATCTTTACTACTAAATCCTAATGATGTAATTTTTTGGAACGGATCTCTGGTACCATTTAATATATATAATCTCGATTTGCTGATCTAAGAAAAAATTATATAACTTTTTTTATTATTGTAAACGATGCAAACCATCATCTTTTACTACAATTTTAACTTTTCTCTGACTACGTACTATTTTAACTTTGTGGACGAAGTTACAAAACTCAAATCAATGCACCTTTAGAGGATAAAATTGTAAATTCTCTTATTATGCAATTTTTCAGGAAAAAATTACAATTTTTCTTTTACAACATTTTTCACATTTTCCTCTCCCTCATTTTTATATCTAAAACTATTTTTTCTCAATAAAAGGATTTCTAATTCACTATAGCTTGGTTAACAAGCAGCTAACTTTTTACATTCTATAACTCAAAATTTCCTATTACGTAAAAAAAAAAAAAAAAAAAAAAAAAAAAAACCTCTCTTATACTTTTTCACATTACAGATACTATTTGGTACAAATTTTTTGCATGAAAGTTGTTACGAATATCTCACAACAATATAATAGAAAACGGGTAGGGGGGAATAAACAGCTACATGCAAATGTCAAACTTAATTTGTTCACTTTATTTTCTTTCTTTACATAATATTAGACATAAAGTATGAATCTTCCAATAACATAAAATAAAATAATACACCTGTCAAAAAAATATATTTCTGGTTCAGAGTTCAGACCCAATATATGGGAATTTACGCATAAAAATCATAGTTTTCCAATATTTTTTCACATTTTATTATTCCACTAAAAACTAAAATGTCTTCCTTCACATTGCCATGTTGGGAAAGTAACCCATCAACCACGCCTAACTAATATAAAACCTTGATACGACGCTGCGAAAATTTTCCATAGCTTTATACCAGACCTAACGTTTTTAGCTGAATTTCATTACTATTATAAACCTTCCAATGTGCATTAAAAAAGTAGGGCAATACTTAGAGCGCGTTTTCACAAAAGCCAGCGGATAATTTAATTAAAAAGTTGATTAATCGACTCAAAATTTAAAGTTTTTCTTAGAGACAAAATTTAAAGTTAAAAACTGTTAAGTTAATCAATTAAATTAAAGTTTTTGATAAAACCAATTGTTTGATTAATTGGTGAATATGAAATAACTTAAAATTAAACTAAGGACATATTTATATAATTACCGGACTGTAATTTTAAATTTAATGATTAGGAATGTGTTTAAAAAATTATTACATTTCATATTTCGATTTATTTAAATAAGATACAGTAAACCTTGAACGATGCAGATCTGTTGGTGTTGGTGGTTTTTGGGTGTGGTGATGCAGATGTTAAACCTTGAACGATGCAGATGTCACAGTATTTAAATAAAATATACTGTAATTCTAAAAGCAACCATTTGTTAAAGGATGGCGCGAGAGTGATTACCTATCACCACCTCATCACTTAATAGAATTAGGATAACAGCGTGGATATCAAATGTAAAACTTTAAAAATGTAACAAAAAAATCAAAAAGGTGACCATCTAAAAAAAATATATTATAAGTGAGTCATTGATCATTTTGGGTCATTTTTACAATTTTTTTATTAAAATGAATTCTTTCTAAAATAAATTACTGACATGAATTTGCTTTAATTAAAGTTAAGGTATGATAATTTGAAGACTTTGCAATCTAATCAACAAAAAGAATTAAATAATAATTTTAAATAGTTGTTTCATATTTGATCATACTTTTTAGTGGACGATCATTTTAAAGAAAATAACAATTTAAAATTACTGATTTGTTAAGTCAAAACAAAATAATAATTTAAAACTATTAAGTTGTCACGTTAGCATTCAGTCATTGGTTAGTTGATACCACAACCCACAACCCACAATCTTTGGTTCATGTGAGTATAGTTCGAGTTCGCAATAAAAAAAAATTAAAATATATGAATCAACACTAGTTCAGGTATACATGAAACACTATAATTGGCATAAAAAAAATAATTTGTATTAATATGATTTTCATTTCAATCTTCTTCACACATTCAACATATACATCGATCAAAGGCTTGAATATTTTCTTACCAATTCATTTTTTATATGTTAAGAGATAGATGTCATGCATTCGTATAACTAGATATGGATGTGTAATATATGTTTTTTTTATTATATGATTATGCCTATTTTGTGAAGATTTATGTAATATTTTTTTAAAATGATATTTAGTAAAATTTTATTTTATTTTTATTTTTGATATATCGTATGTGATTTTTTATATTTTATTTTTGTTAAGGATTTGTTATTTGAAGGCACTAAGAGAACAATTAAGATTAGATGTAATATTAGTTTCGATGTATTAAAGAGGAAGATACATGATAAATTAAAGTTATATTCAAATCAAGTTATATTGTTTATAACATCAAGGTTCATAGTAAGTGAAAAATATGTTGCATTGCATATATATGATGATGAAGATGTAAAAATCATAATTTGTGCTTTTTTATCAACAAAATGGGGTAGCAATATTAGAAATGTGTGTTGAAGTAGATGATGTGGGTTGTTCTACTATCCCATCACAAGGCGATGAAGTTAGTTTGCATGATGCGAACGGTTGTGGATTTGGATGAAGACGATGGAGGCTATGTTGTGTCAAACTCATTTTTTTTAGGAAAACATCTGACGAAGAAGATGTAGTTGACGCGATAATCCTTCTTATGCAAATGATGAAACAAAGTCTATTGAGTGAAGTGAACTTATCTTACCACTATCAATATATGAACCGCAATAAGGTACCTTCGTTATTAAATTTGATAAAAAAATTAATTAAGTAAATAAAAATAACATAGATTAATATTGTTAAATAAATTTAAAAAATCATCCTAAGTAAAAAGTAATTTATTATACATTGTACAATTTAAAATGTAAAACACATAAATAAAAATAAAATTTTATATATAATATATTTAAAATAAATAAATACATTTGAAGAAAAAAATTAATTCATATATTATAAACAGTGACATACAAACATAAATCTACCTTCCAAACTCAAACAATATTAATTTACATTACTTATTGAATTTTATTATTATTTATTTATGTGTTTCACATGTTAAATTGTACAATATATAATCAATTAATTTTTACTTAGGAAGATTTTTAAATTTATCTAAACAATATATCAATCTATTTTATTTTTTCATTTAGTTTCTTAATTTAATTAAACCAAACGTATGTTTTATTTATTTTGTAATTTTTCATATTACCCATATATTTTTGTCAGCACAAACTCAACGACCGCCTTGGAATGATGCGTCATGTAACAACTCCTGATTTTAAACTTCGGACTGCACTTCCATCAGCTTCCCATTGTTCCTCAGTTCTCACCTCCCACAACCTTAAACAGTCACCATGGCGGCGGTGGCACCATGCCCCGCCACCCAAACTTGAGATCTGAAGCAAAAGTCAAGTCTCATATCCCAATCTGAAGTAGAGACGCAAAAATGCGGACATTAACAGCGACAGCGGCGTGAAGATGCGGATCCGAAGCGGAGATGCGAACGAAGACGTAGATCTGAAGCGGAGATGTGAGTGAAGACACAGATGACAGATCCGAAGCAGAGATGCAAAACTGAAGCGAAAGTTAATCCCGCCGCTCACACCCT
Organism: Glycine max; assembly: GCF_000004515.6. Taxonomy (NCBI): domain Eukaryota; kingdom Viridiplantae; phylum Streptophyta; class Magnoliopsida; order Fabales; family Fabaceae; genus Glycine; species Glycine max. The sequence continues at coordinate 43,292,993 of NC_038249.2, forward strand.
CGTCGTCAACGCATCTGTTTCCGTTATTTTGCTTCCTCTTTTCTCTTGTTGCAGGTTGTTGTGGTTATATTTGTCTTGGCAATTTGTTTTTTGAGTTGAAAAGCTAGGAAGAAGCAATATTTTGTAAAGATACATTTTTCTTTACTGATTTTGTAAAGATACATCGATGTTATTTTTTACTTTTTTAAAAAAATTATTGATTTTGTTTCATTGGATTTGGTTATTTCTGTGATGAAATTTGATGTTCCAAATCCTGAATATATATATTTTTTATTTCTTTCACCAAGATATTATTTGGGTCAATTGGAGATGAATTTTGAAGCAAACATTGAAATAGTCATCACTTGAAAATGTGAAAATGTGTGGATGAAGTCGGAGAAGGTGGTGGCAAGGTAGTGCCTGTATTTTGAAGTTTCTATTTGCAATTTTGTTTGAAAGAAAAAAAATAGTTATATGTTACTTTCTCACTATGATGCACCCTCACATCATAGACCCTTCATTTTAATCATACAGTACAAATTAATTTTCTCATTATGCAAAAATAAAACGTGAGTAAACCAGACACAATTTTCAGTCTTTCATGCATTCGTTACCTGGAGACTACTGTAGTGTTACAAGAGGTTGTTTTAATGTTTTATTAAAGTAAAAAGTTTTAACTCAGTTTCATTAAATATGTAGTGTGAATTATTATAAATCTTTTAATATTTAATTTTTTATTTTTATAGATAAAATAAATTATTCTTTGTAAGTGGTGACGAGAAATTATCATATTAACAGATTGATCAATTCATCTGTTACCATCTGTTGTCCCTGACTCATTTCATCACCTTTGCTGTTTTTTGACCATGTAATGCCTAGTTTTCTCCCATTCACAGATTGATCACTCACTACTTAATTGAAGCAGTGAGCATTTTGATGCGCCAGTTTACACGAATCTTGCAAATACTTGTAAGCCTTATAGGATTAAAATTATTGACCTTCTTCTCTGCTTTTCTAATTAAAATAATAAATAATGTACAGCATGAATGAACTGTGGTATGATTATTCTATATGAACGAGATAAATTACTTGGATCGATGTGTCAACGCTAAATGGGCCTTGGGCTACTAAATATAACGGGCCTTCAGCTAAAGTCCAATTAACGAAGTCTTCTGTAAAAGTTGCGCTTCCAATCAACACTCTTTATTCCCCATCGTTGCCAAGCTGTTGTGGGGTGGATCTCTAAGTAATTGCCATTGTTAATTGGATTTTGGTCGTTGTTGCTTTCTGCATCCTGAAAATTGCTTCTTACAACTTTTTGAAATGTTTCTTTTACCTTCCAATCCGGAAGCCAAAACTTTTACAAAGTGTAATCAATCCAGGAACCAAAATTGGTGCAGGAAGCAGCAAGCTTGAATTTTGGGGCTAGGCTTGCTAAGTTTTGAATTTGGCCAGGTTATAATCGTACCGTACCGAACCATATCATTAATAATATTGGAGTATCTCTTCCTTCTTTATTTACCAAAAAATAAAAGATTTTGTCCTTAAAATAAATAAATTATCCTACTGCAATGTGAGCTTGTCATGATGAATCACCTTTTGCCACGTGGCATGGGAGCCAACGTGTGATAATAATCATGCGATAGAATGGAATGAGTGATGACAATGAGAGTTTTGATGTGTTTGGAACAACCACATTGGAACCGTACACGTGCTCATCGTCGTATGTATCATGTTTCTCTTTCACAATTGGGTGGATCCCACTTCAATCCTTCATGATTGTGGTTTCACTTTGTAAAATCTGTCTTTATATTTTACTTATTTCACCAAATTCATCTTTTTATTTTTTAATTCATGAATTTCTTTATATTTTAAAATTTACCATTTGAGTTTTAGATTTTAACTGTTGATAACTGTTAAAGAAACACAATTCTTTATTATTATACAAAACTACTCGATTGTGTAAAATATAATATTAATATATATTTTAGGTGAAAATAGTTAAATATTTAAAATGTATTTCTTTTTAATTTATTATATTTTTATAATCTCATATATTATATTTTAAAATATAATATATAAGATTAAATTTTATTTTTATATAAATTAAAATATATATATATTTATATAAGTTTTATTTTTATTTTATATATTATATTTATCTTTTAAATTAGTGTTTGTGATTTAATCACAATATTTTTTTTATCTACCCACATTTTCAACTACTTCAACTTAGTGGATCCCGACTTGATATATTTTGGACTCAAACCTAGCTAGTCCGTTTTAGTCATACCCTAACTATTTTATGAGATAGAGGTAAACTTGACATTTAGGTAAAATCTACAAATTTATATATTTAATACAGTTAAATTGTACAAGTAGAAAATCTACAAATTGATATATATTTTAAAAATTACACCAATAAAAATATAATTGATTATATTTTTGCAATTAGTTTAGGTCTTAGATTTAGTTATATTAATAAACGGTGTAAACAACAATAATATAACGAATTAACTCGGCTAAATGCGCGATTTGTTTTTTTTGTAAACGCCTAGTTACTTAGTTACTGGATTTTGTTTTCTAAAAAATCATGATTTATTTCCCGGGCAAGCTTTTATATATATATATATATATATATATATATATATATCGTGACCTTTCCCACTTTCATTTTTTTGGCAAGACTGTAGTTATTATATTATTATTTTGGAATAATTAGAAAGAAAAGCATATATATATATTGAAAAGACTACTTTGTGACCACGATAGAATGGAGTGGGGCATAGTCAAATCTATTGTCTGCATACAAGGGGAAAAGGGTTTATATTGAAGCTATAGGAAATCTTAATTGATAATCGAGCTTTGAAAATTGAAATATAGACAAACGGTGCATGCATGATTGAAGGACTTGGATGCACCATTACTTACTTTTTTTTATATAAAAAAATACACCATTTCTTACTAAGTTAATTAAATATTTTTGTTTGGATGAAAATAAATAAATAATATGCATAAATACAAAATTATTTTTCGTAATTGTAACTTATTAAAATAAGAGTGAAGGAAACGTAATAATGGATATATGTGTATGATTTGTTAAATTAAGTGTGAAGGAAATACATGCATAAATACAAAGTTATTTTTCAGAATTATAATTTTTTTAATTTAAAAGTGAAGGAAATGTGAAGAGTGTAAATATTTTTTTTTATTGAATATGAGTAGTTGAGTACATATTTTCAATCAATATTTGAAAGTCTGCACTGTTTTTAACGTACATTTACGGCAACATCTTTTTGTACTGCCTTTATACTACAATGAGTAATAACAGTGCTACCCTGTTAGCGTCGTTTATCGTGCCAAATGTTTATGGAACCATCATCATTAATGTGTAGTTTTATGACATTACATAAACATTCAAAAATTGATTATTAGGGAAAGTTGATCAATTTTTTGGATTACAAAATAGCAACTGTAAGTCGTGAGACAAGTCATTCATTTAATTCAATTGAATAATTTTGGTTTCAATATGTGTTTTTACGCATGCACCCATCATACAATGCACCAACTATATAGAGCCACATCTGTTGAGTTAATTAAAATGGGCAATATAATAGCTCCAATGTGAAGCTGCTGCATATTGTGATTCTTTATAACATTCATGGGATCTAGGTACTTGACTAATTAAAATGGACAGTAACAAGTTTGTATCCTGTCTTGTAAATTATTGCGCGCAATTGCAAATCTACAAATGAATATTCCATAAAATTGTCAGATAGGATAACGAAACTTCGACAGAGTTAGTCCTAAGATTTTCAATTATCCTGCATGACAAACAAGGCAGAGGGAGCAACCACGTGTTTCGGAAACCTGCATGAAAAATTAAGAATATGTAGCTAGCATTTTTTTTTTATATTTAAAGTAAAAAACAAAGGAGCCAAAAAAATATTATTATTTTAGGAAATTTACATAATACTTATAAGAAAATAAAAGATTATAACATTTATTTTATATTAATCTATCATATTATTATTATTACTTTTTATTTTAAAACAAAATATATATCCAACTTACAAGTTACAAAGTACAAACACAAAAACATATCTTCGATCGTAAATCACTGCACAATGAATCCAACAGCAAGTTAAACAGCCTTTTACGATCTTCAAATTTTCATGCCAAAACAGTGAATTATCACCTTTTTATTTTTTAAAAAATATTAAAATGGAAAAAGGGTCTTCTTTTAATTTGTTTTTCTTCAAAACCTAACTTTGAAGGTTTAAACATATTTTAAATCGTTCTATGCCGAAATCCAACCCACAAACCACCACCAAACTGGTGAATTCTAGCAAGTAGCAACCACCAGCACAGCATCCTCCACCTTTGACTATCCAACTTTCCTTTATTTCCATCTCTATTGGTGAGCTCACGGTCACGGGCAGGGAAAGGCAAAGTTAAAGGAATGAGAATAAACAAATTTTGAGAAGTTTATTCCATTTTCCTCTATATGTTCTTTCCTCCACAATGAAAATAAATTTTTGAACGTAGATATTGTTTCAAAATTTTCTTTCTTCTGTATTTCTTAACTATTAATTTGATTAGTAGAATATTTAATTTTATGAGAATTTAATTAAAAATTACTTATTACTAATTAAAAAACCTCTTTAAATTAAATCCCCTAAAAATCTAATTTTAAACCCATTATATTATAATGTTACATTAGTGATTTAGCAGTTGATATTTTCTTTTTAAAAGTCAACGTCATGAAAATTGTCCGTTGAACCAAAATCATCGATTTAAAAAAATAATGAAACCAAGTGTTTTTTTTTATAGGAGAATCAAAATTGAAAATTAAAATAAAATGTGAAAAAAAATTGTATTTTATACTGAAAATTATAAATATAGATCTAGCTCCCAGCTTAAAGAATGTCCACTTGCTTAACTTGAAAAACATGAAATTGAAAGGAATGAGACATATTTAAGCTATCTAATTAACTACTCAAGTGATCTTTTCTTAGCTCTCTTCGCTGCACCAATAGGAACTATATCCTTACTTGTTTGGGCCATAATTAAAAAAAATACATTAAAAGATTAAAATAATACTTATTTTGAATTTTTTTTCTTTTGACACGACAATTATCATAAATTAGAGTGGTATTTATCTTCTTACAAGATAAATAGTTTGAGATAAAAATAATATGGAGGAATTGAATGCTATTGCATTCACCTTCTCGTTCACTTTTTTTTATCAGTAAATAGTATTTTAATGGCACAGATGAGCTGGGAAAGCATATTGTGTCTTGGTGCAATTTCCCATTTTCAAAACCTCACCCATAGTCATAGAACAAGAAAACAAGATAATGACAAAAGGAAATGTTTTTCTATTGCGAATTTTTTAAGGTTCATACGTGGTGCTGGCAACACAACCTCATTGAAAACTGAACAAACAGAAAAACAATGCAGTTTTGCTGTACCCACATTCACCTTAAACATTGCAATAATAAAAACATATTATTATATAAACCAAATTGTAATATATTTAGAAACATTAATTCATGTATGTTACATATAATATAATCAAGCATAATGACCAAACCAGACATAAGTCAACTGGACTCTGAAGGCTGAAGACATGCATTATTTGCAAAAATTTGAATTTATATTTTGCGTTCGCCAAACGCCAGATCTATTTGTGATACACATGTACAGTGAAAGCATCCTGTTAGAAACTAACTTCACTCAATTTTTTACATATCCAAACCATATATGGGCATTCAAACTGAAAAATCAAATATTCAATCATTGACATTTTTTTTATCACGCACAAGTGACTCTTTTTTTGTCTGAGTCAAGAGATCAAGAGTATTTTTTTAATTCACACTGGGTTAGAGATATTAATTTCATTAATGATAAGTAGTTATTATTTACTTAAGGAAATTTTATACACCGTGAAAATCAAATATGAGTTATCTCCTTAAATAGATCATCCTTACTCGTATAAAGGTAGCACAATTTTACACCATTATCTCAACCATTTGGGTTCTATAAGTGACTCTTTAATTCCAATGCAAAAGAATAAAAGACACTAATGAAACATATTTAATTTCAGTCATTGAGTCAATACTTAACCACCACAAATTGTAAACACATGGAAGCATAGAATTCCATTTAAAGTGATCACTCGTTTTCTATTATTGATTTTGGAGTCAACTTGAGCATAAGTAACGGCAAAGCAACGTTAGCCGAAGTATATGAGTGTCCATTGTTTGAATTTAAGGTGAAACTTATGATGTCTTATAACGGATTTAGGAGAGCAGAAGATAAAATAAAGGAGAAGAGACCCAATTTTATTTTGGAGAAGAGACAAAACGCATTAGATATTAGAATATATTATGGATATAAATTGTTTGGTTTTTTTCCATCAATAACTAATATTAGTTATTTTACCCTCATTTACTTTAGAGCAACAAATTATTAAGAAGTTTAACTCAATTGAATAATTAATTTGTGATACTCGTAATTTAAGTCCCACATTTACCTAACTAAAAAAGTATAGGACGGTGGGAGTGTCCAACTTGATGCTTGTAAGTTGAGGTTGCATCCGTACTATAGTTGCAACATTAATAGTTTATTTTAATGTTGATAATGACAATTACGAAATGAAAATGACAAGGCCGACAAAAAATTGTGCTCGTATAAGATAGTAGAAGGATGCAGAGATAGAGATAAGGGGGGACGCTTAGTATTTTGGTACGTTAGGCAGCTTTTTCTATGTAGATCTATAACCAAAGAAAAATTTAATTTAAATCGTATATATAACCATGCAAGAATTGTCGGAAATTTCAGCTATATTTTTAATAAGCAGCAGTGAAGAAATGAGCTATAGAAAAAAGTATAAAATACAGAAGAATAAAAAAAGAATTAAGGGCAGAACTAAGAAACTTTTAGCCATGCTGGTTGGAATTTAATCAATGAATCAATCATGTCACAGTAAAATTTGGAAAGCAAAAAAGAGGGTCCACTACCTATGATGTTAAGTAACATAAGGGAACTTCTCTCTTGCTATCATTCTCTTTCTCTCTCTAAATGCCTGTTATGTTATATATCTTCTATCTGCATATACAAATGATACTCTCTTTACACATGGTTGCTTTTCCATTCCTTTTTTCTGCTTACTTTACGAGAGAAAGGAAAGGCAATAGTGTATGTGTATATAAACAAAAGTTTATAGCAAAAATAATTGAGCTTGGTTAAAAGCAAAATATATTATAAACAATAAAGAAGGAAAATTTTTCTGGTGTTGAAAAAGAGAACAGAGGAAAAGAGAGAAAGAGCAACGTCAGAGTTTGCCGTAGGGTTCTCCTTGGTTCGTGGTTTCTGGTACAGATAGAAGGGAATCCTTCTTCTCTCTCTCTCTCTCTCTTTCTCTCTCTTTTTCTGAGTTTGAACTTGGAGTAACTGGGTCTATATTTTTGTTCATATTAGAGTGGCCATCACGGGATTTTCTTGGTATATATAAAAGAAACAAAAATTGTCTCTTGGGTTGGTTCCAAGCAAGTAGAGGAAACTATCCATTAAGTTTATAGTATTTTTGTTTGACAGATGTAGAGAACTCTCCAGTTTTCTGTTTTTTTTTTTTTTAACACATACATTATTTTTTCTTTGTTCTGTTCTTTTCTCTCTTGTCCAGTTCCAGCTTTTTCCTTTTCTGTTTTAGGTGAGGTTTGTCCTCAGATCCCAGAAGCTAGCAAGACTTGTAAATACAAAAAACTCAGATCTATGGCTCATGATAATTCACAAAACTCCAAATATGGGAAAAGATGATGAAGGGTTTGATGTTCCAAAAACCATGTCTAATTTGACTTCTGCATCTGGTGAAGCTAGGGCTTCCTCAGGCAACAGAACCGAAATTGGCACTGATTACTCACAGCAATACTTTACTCCACCACCAACTCAAACACAGCCTCCACTAAAGAAAAAGAGAAACCTTCCTGGCAACCCAGGTTTCTTATTTACTATATCTCTACTATTCAAACTTCTAAGCATAGTTTGTTTTTTGTTTTGGTTTTGGTTTGTTTGTTGTATGTCTTTGTCTTGTTTAATGTTTATCTCAATTGGGTTTAACTTTTCCTTTATTTTTTTGGTTTGGTGTTTGTTTTTTTCTTAATTGTTTTATTTAGACCCGGAAGCTGAAGTTGTCGCCTTGTCTCCAAAGACTCTCTTGGCAACTAATAGGTTCATTTGTGAGATCTGCAACAAAGGATTTCAAAGAGACCAGAATCTCCAACTTCACAGAAGAGGACACAATTTACCATGGAAGCTGAAGCAGAGATCAAGCAAAGACATTATAAGGAAGAAGGTGTATGTGTGCCCAGAACCTAGTTGCGTGCACCACGAGCCTTCAAGGGCCCTGGGGGACCTCACTGGCATCAAGAAGCACTTCTGCAGAAAACACGGCGAGAAGAAGTGGAAATGTGACAAGTGCTCCAAGAAGTATGCTGTTCAATCAGACTGGAAAGCTCACTCCAAGACCTGTGGCACTAGAGAGTACAGATGTGACTGTGGAACCCTCTTCTCAAGGTAACTAACCTAAACAACCATCAAGAACGACCATTTATGAATCACTTCACAAGTCAAAGAAATCATTCATTTATGAAGGATGCTATTTCAATCCGAGGTTGACTCAAATTCACGTCTCTATATTCAAATGTGTACAATATTAAACCCACCCGCATTCCTTATCCCTTCTTACAATGGAGAAGATGATATATATACACTGAACATTTGAACTAGGTAATATATATAATAAATACTATATAGTATATAGAATATACGTACCTAACTATAATGACACCCTTGTGACTTGTGAGAGAGAAAGTGTTAGTACAGGGAAATTAAAATTGAGAAATTTTATTAATGCAGTGGCAGGTGCCTAACATGGAGTATGTATGTGTGTGTCTTTTAGGTGTTGGGAAAAGAGAAAGAGTCAAAAAATAAAAATTTGAGGACTGTTACAGCACTTTAGTGACATGGGTTTGGTTTTGGTTTTGTTTGTATGTGTTTTGCTTATGACAATCATCTGCAGGAGGGACAGTTTCATAACACACAGAGCCTTCTGCGATGCATTAGCAGAGGAGAGTGCAAGATCAGTGACAGGCATAGTAGCCAACTCAACAACTCAACCAACTGAAGCAGCAGGAGTAGTGATCTCTTCATCCTCTCTTCATCAAGACATGATCCATGCTAGTAATAATAATTTCCCATTGAAGAAAGAGCAACAAGGTTGCATACCCCATTGGCTTGGGCAACCATCACCCTCTTCTGCTTCATCATCATTCTTGTTCTCTCATCAAGATCATCATCTCCATGAAAACCCTAACCCTAGAGGTGGTCCCACTCTTCTTCCTCCTCCTTACCACCAAACAGCTCCTCACATGTCAGCCACAGCATTGCTGCAGAAAGCAGCCCAAATGGGTGCAACGATGAGCAAAACCGGCTCCATGATTAGGACCCACCAACAGCAGGCTCACGTGTCTGCCAATGCTGCTTTGAATTTGTCCTCACGTGACCACCAGATGAACCCCACTCCCCATGACTTGCTACCTTTCGGGAATAATAAAGCTGTTGATAACGGTGTTGGTGTTTCTCCTTCACTCCTTCATCATGTTATCAATTCTTTCTCTTCTTCCCCCTTTGAAGGGACTTTTGAGGACACTTTTGGTGGTGGCGATGCCATGACCGCCGATGAAGGTGGCGGTGGCGGTGCCGGAGGAAACAATAACGAAGGCTTGACAAGAGATTTCTTGGGTCTTAGACATCTCTCTCACACTGATATCCTCAACATTGCTGGCGTGGGAAACTGCATGAACTCCTCCCAACACAACCAAACCCGAAACCCTTGGCAAGGTTAACTCCATATGTCTTATACATATTTGGATTCTTTTTCTTTAATATATTAATATACATTTATTTTAGCTTATTTTTAAATTTTGCTTTTGTTTATGATATATATTGTCAATCTTCCCGAACCTTTCGGAATCCCAATATTTTCTTTCCTTAAATGCACTTATTTCCTTTCCTTAAAAATTATGAAATATGATATGAATAAGAATTAGTTATAACATTGATTATACTATAAATATTAAAACATAAGTACAGATAAAATAAATTAATTCAGTTGTTTGTTTAGTTACAAGAGATAACAAATCAATTCGGTTGTTATAAATACAATAAAATATTATTATTACCGAGCCAAATAATTATAATACGTAAATATTTAAAAGTAAATAGGAAGAATATATATGTATTAGATACCGGTACGATAACTATTTTAATATATAGTGCTTCTAACTGCTTGCACCGGCAATGATAACCTTCAAATAGTTTTTTTTTTTTTTTGCAAAATTATATTTTTGTCTTATAATTGTTTCTAATTTTAATTTTAATCTTCCTTTAAATTTATTTATAAATTTAGTCTTCAATTATCTCAAATTCTATAAATATGATTCACAAGTCATATTTAAAAATGTTAATCGTTACCGATAATCATTGGATATAAAAATGTAGGATACTTTATGATTTTTTTTAACATGACTTTAAAGTTGTAACTAATGAAATATTTTTTTTTCCATTGAATTGTAAAAAACTTAACGACTTCAATTTTTAATTTTTTAAAAGTCATAAATTATTTACGACTTTAAAGTCATAAATAGATTTTTATTTTAATTATTTAACGAATTAATGCATGTTTTCTTTTTTTAGTTTTATTTAATTTTTTCTATATTTGTTTACTAATGTTTGATTATTATTTGTTTTTTATATTAAAAAAAATCATGCAAAGACTTTTGAATTAAAAGTCGTAGATTGTATTATAATTTTTTTTTCTTTTTATTGAAGTCATAAAATATCTTACAATTTTTATTTTTATTTTTTTAATAAGACTTTAAAGTTGTAAGGGGTTATTTATTTATTTTTCTTTTTTTATTAAAATCCTAAGATACTTTACGACTTTAATTTTTTTTTTCAACATAACTTTAAAGTCGTAAGAGACTTAACGATTTCAATTTTTAATTTTTATAAAGTTATAAATTATTTATGATTTCAAAGTCCTAAATAATTTTTTCTTTTAATTATTTAACAAATTAGTGTTTGTTTTTTTTTCAATTTTATTTTAAAAAAATTATATATATTTATTTAATATATTTTCTATATTTTTTTACTAATGTTAAAGATTATTATTTCTATTATAAATTAAAAAATAATGTAAAAGACTTAAATTTAAACAAAAGCATTAAAATATACTTTGTATAACAAAAATGTTAATTTTTTTGTTATTAATATTAACAAAAAATATTAATTTATAATTTACCAAATAATATATATTTTTATTTTTTAGTTGATTAGAAAACTACATGTTAATATTTTTATTTAAATTTAAGTCTTTGCATTATTTTTTTTAATTTACCAAAGAAATAATAATCCTTAACATCAATAAAAAAATATATTAAATAAAACAAAAAACAAAAAACATATATTAATTTTTGAAATAATTAAAATAAAAATTATTTACGAATTTGAAATCGTAAATAATTTATGACTTTAAAAAAATAAAAATTGAGGTTGTAAATTTTTTTACAACTTCAATAAAAAAAGAAAAAAAAATTCCTTATAACTTTAAAGCTGTGTTAGAAAAAAAATTAAAATTTTAAAATATTTTATGATTTGAAAATAAAATAATCCTTACAACATTGAAGTCTAATTGAAAAAAAAGTTAAAATCTTAAAATAATTTATTACTTCAATGAAAAAGAAAGTCGTAACACATTATATTACAACTTTAGATGCGAAAGTAATAAATTGCTATGATTTTTTTTTTTGAATGTTAATTTAAATTTTACCCCTATTTAATAATTTTGAAAAAATATTACCTCCGTTTTCGTCGTCAACCATATTGTGATTCAATTTTCATCTTTTCCGTCTTTCTTAACTTTTAAAATTAAGTGAAACACTGATATTAACATATGGTCAATAAATTTGTGATAAAACTATTCATCTTTTTTCAATTTTCTACTTTTAGAATGGGGTGATACTTTTTTTAATCATATATTTGGATATAGCTTTATATTCTTTTCTGACAATATTTGTCTTTTATGCTTTCTTGCGATGCCACTGGATTCAAGTTGAAGTATGTTTGTTGTGATATGAATAACTACATGCTCAGTCCTTATCACGCTCTGTTTGCATTCTTTATTTTGTAGTTCATGCAGCTTTACAGACATTAAGGAAAATAGATAAACATTAAGAACGATAAACGTCAATGGGCAAAATGTGTATGTGTCGATCCGTATCACATTTCTACTTTTGCATATTGGCTAGCAAACCCTCTTATATAGTACGTACAACAAGAAAAATGATAAATAATTAAATAAATAAACTTAAGCACGAAGAACTCCCGCCAATATATATATATATATATATATATATATATATATATATATATAAGGACTTCATTACAAGATAAATGAGTTCATGTGGTGTAAGACTGTAAGATTCACCATTGCTTAAAATCCTTTAAATTCAATTTCTGCTTCGACACTATTTAATTAGTGTGTGTTTGGTTTTAATCACAAAGAGGACTATGCATGTTTGGATTAAAATTAAGAATGCGCTTTTAGGAATTTCAGTGACATTCTCAAGTTCTAAGATACAAAATGAAGAATGAAAAAATTGTTGCTTTGAAAATAAAAATATTTTTGAGTTCTCTCAAGTCTAAAATGTTGCACATAAATGTTTGGTTATTAGTATCAAGTAAAATTGATTAAGTGCCTCTAAACTTTGATTCGGCTTGAAGTAATAAAAAAAAATTTGTGTCAAGTTAAAAAAATTACAGTACAAAATCTCAACATAAAATTATTTTACACCAAAGGATATATATATATATATATATATATCCTTTGGTGTAAAATAATTAACTTATATTTTTGGTTCGAATTGTGGATTTTAAGCAAACTTTCTCAGTTCAAGTGTTCCACACAAAAATGCATATTTTTTCTTTCAATAAAAAGATCAACATTACATGTCTCAACAAAAACATTAATGCATATTAAAAATTTGATATTGCACATATAGACGAAGAATATATATGTAACACAGCAAGACTTTTTTTTTTCTTCCTTTCTGAGAAACAATACTCAATTTGATATTGTATTAGTTTTCTAATACCTAGCTAATAGCAAAGTGGAGGACTTGTTCTTTGAATAAATTCGTGGTGTTAATGCTAGATCCAATGTGTTCATGGAAGACTTAACGATAAAATCTGCAGAATATATTCATCATTGATCGCTATTTTGCTATTTAGTTTGGTAATTATGAAGTAATCAAATGTTCTCATGAATAATGATAGCTTTGAATCGTTATAAGATAGTCTACATGAAAATGTATCCTACCTACCACTTTATCTTGGATCTTAATTATAACCTTTTTCTCTTCACTGGTACCAAATCTTAATTATTAACCTTTTTCTTTCATCATTTGCTGCAAACTTAATTAGTGGTGAAAACTCAAATTTTCTTAAGCCAGTTAAGTTTTTGTTTGTTTTAAAATTTAAAAAAAAAAGTCAATTTTTCACATTGCTTTTAATAAAAAAACTCATTCTTGCAAATATATAGTTCAGATTAATTTATATGCATATCTCAATCACATTTAACTATTTAAAATCAATTGTACCAAACCAACACTAACTGGTGTATCTATTTTATTTTATAAACAACTAGTGGTTAGATCACTCTTAATCTTGAGTGTCTCCGAGAGTAAGGATCAGTTACAAAACAAGATCAAAACAAATTAAAAAGAGCATACATAGGCGTAGAGAAAAGATTGTGGAATTAATGAAATAATTGAAAACCAAATTGCTAAATTGCTAGTTAATCAATACTGAAGGAAGTTCAAAACAGTTTAGGTCAATAAAGAAACTAAAGCAACAAGACATAGTCACACATGGTCATGGAAGCAACATCGATATACGATCAGAATTTATGGAAGAGTTTGATTATGGGGACGTATGCATGTGTTGTGAGTATAAAGTTTGTTACGGGATATACGATTGACAGGATGGGTTTTGGGTTTTGAAAAAGCATTGGATTCTTTGTGATGGGGTGACTATGATATGCATGTTAGCTTGATTTAGATTTGTTGCTGTGTGATTTTTGAGGAATTAAAATAAAAGAAAGATGTGGTTTGATACCCGATGTAAGTGCAAGTAGGATTCAATCCCGAGGGAAAATCCCTTCATCATATCCATCCCTTATTTTTCTTATTTTAATTTCCAGCTAGCTCAGGCAGAAAAAAAAAAATCTTGCTACAATTTATTCCTAATTTTGCAAACACACAGATATATAATCTTTCTTTTCTTAATTAGACGTTTTGTGGTTGACGATTCGGATTAATGTCCTTTTTAGATAGTTATGTGCAAATTGAAGACCATCCACCTGTCATAGTTTTTTGGGTGCATACCTGTCATGGTTTAAATAGTAGTATATATAAGGCTAGCTTACGATAACAATGCTTAATTCAATTTAAGTTAAAAACTTCTAAAACTTTAAATTATAGACAAACACAAACATCACGAATAAAAAACAATAATAATAACGAATAAAAAAATAGAAAGCATCTCATAATTTTATTTTTTGAAAATTCTATCCTCTTCATCATCTATTTCCACACAAAAAGCCATGCATAATACAAATCTGATATCTTTTTTTGGTACACACATAAGTGTTATCCAATAGTATTATTAATTACTTGTAAATTAAAACAACCTTTTTATTCATTGTTTTCCTTTCAAATTAAGCATATGTATAATTAGAAAAAATTTATTTATTCAGTGACAATATAAAATTTTTTATATAATTATCCAATCATAATCATTATCATATAGATAAGTTTATTGATTTTTAAAATAATTATTTTAAAGTAATTCAAATATCAATTTATGATTGAATGATATTGTAAAACTATTTTATATTATTAATACATAAATATTAAACTCATGTTTAATTTAAGAAATATTTTATATTAATTTAAAATTAACAAATAAAGCATTACTTTCACTAATGTAAGCTTCTCATATGCTTTTTTCAAGAACATTATTTTAGCCTTCTGTTATTTACATTTATTAATTGAAATTAAAAGGAATTAAAAGAGTCATGAAATGGCAACACAGTATTGAACCATTAATGCTACCGAGCACTTGAATCAAGTGGCATAATAATGTTTTAGCTTAATTAGTAATTTTTTATCTATAAAAATAAGTATTACAAAATTTACAATAACTCATAATCTTATCCAATTAATTCAGCTAAATCCTACTATAGCTTAATTAGTTTGAATTTGAGCCTATGTATAAGATTTTGTTAAATACTTAGAATATATATACAAGAATTTTATAGACTATAACGATTTTATCTGATTGTTTGATGAGAAAGATGTATGTAAACAAACCCAATATATGTTTTTTTTGGTGCATATGGATATGAATTTTGTTTATGGAGGTGCCATTAGCACATTGGTGTTTCAGTACTTTTATCAGATGCGAAATGTGAGAGAGATTCTCATCCCTGCCCTAAGATTTGCTATGTCAGGTCAGTGTATGAAGATATATATTCATATAATAAGCAAGTTTTGAAAGTGGCGTTGGCACCTCTCTTTTTATTCGTTTGGCAAAGGCAAAACATCTACGCGGAAGATTCCTCTAAATTCAGATGCTCTAGTATTGTGAGCCGTCATCTTACACATGAAAAGAAACACAAATAATCAATCAGATTTAAACGGTGAAATCAAACGATATCTTGAAAGAACGTATTATATTCTCAATTTAAGAATCGAGAATGTTAATTTGTGTATTTAAAAAATTGGATAATTAAGAATATAAAAACTGAAAAGGGAAAATATTTATTATAATTTCAAAGAAATTTATTTTTTTATAAAAAATATTAGAAACATTAAGTAAAATGTAATAATGTATTAAGTTAATGATCATACTTAATGCTCAATCCTTGAAACGTGACAAATTATCTTTACACATATATACGTCTGAACTTGGTCTTGATCTCTGAAGTCGCATGATCAGTGTCGTTCTTCTATAGCTTCAAATGAAGAGGATCAGCAAAATTCATTTCTGATGTACGTTGAAGATAATAATAGGATAATTGCATGTTTGTCAAATTTATGTAAGTACTGAAATTTCTTTGTCGGAGACAGGAAAGATGGAGAGACAGCTAACAACGTAAAAGGAAAGGGAAGAGTGATAAAGCACAGTCCCCCAAGACCAAGAGAGAGTACTGTTACTGTATTATGTGGATGCATTGGTTTTAGAGGTTCAATTCTTTTATTGGGGTTTCTTTTTGTCTGCAGTCTTAATTAGAATAATATGAGGTTGGTAGTGGTACCTATAAAAGCTGAGAGAGTTGGCAGAATGATATTGAAAGGGTTTTTGTTTGTTGTTTTCGTAGTTTAATGGTTTGCATATGTAGAAGCCACAATCCCAGTTGACTTGTCATTGTAAAGATGCTTCCCCACCCCTCCCCTTTGGCAAAAAATAATGTCACCTTTTCTCTTTGACTCAAGCCCCCATCACTTTCTTCCTTCTCTCCATTCCATGTACATTAATGCAAAGCTTTCAGCTTTCTCCCTCCATTTACCACTTTATTATCTCAAACTCGAAGGTGTTATTAATGAAGTGACAAACTATCATTTTTTTTAAGTGAATAAGATTCAGCAGCCCAGTCTCTAAGATTGGATCGGGGCTTGAATGTGATTTTTTTTTCTTTCTAATGGAAAATGTTAATTTATTAGAAATATTAATGAGAAGATTTGAACTTAAGGTATGTTTTTCCTTTTTTTCATTCTTAAATTCTTCTTTCCAATCATTAGACCAATTATATATCTTTCTATGAATATGTTGATGAGAATAATGTGAATTGAGGGATGAATTCATGTCCTCCACCTTATATCTAAGTATAATTAAATAGATGCCCACCCATGTTATTGACATTCTTTTTTCCCTTTTGCCCCTGCATTTTTATCTCCTCCTTGCCTTTTATTCTTCTTCAAACACTAAGTCACCTTGTTCAAACTTAAAAAAATATATTTTAAAACAAAAGTATTTTTTTTAAGAAATAGATAAGATTTACTTTTTAAAAAAACAATTTTCTTCCTTTTTTAAGAAAAAAATGGTCTAGACAAATACTTCATAAAAGAAAAAAAATGCTTATTTTATTAATTTTTTTAAAATAAGCTTAAACAAACGATGCCATTATTATTATTTTTTGAACTTTAACAAAAAGTAATTTTAAAATAATTGTATAATCATAAGATACAAATTTTTAGATTAAAAAATAATCGTAAACTACAATTTTCTAAATTTCAGTCATGTTCCACAACATTTAGATTATTTTGCAAATAATTGTTTTTGAAAAAAAAGAAAAGCTGAAATCTTGGTTCAAAGATTAAGATGTCGATAGCATGATGGGCTATAGATGCAGTAAAGATGATATACCAAAACCAAAATTCCATGGTATTGACTCCCTGGACTTTTGGTCCAACAAAATAAAAAAGACTCCTGGACTCAGTCCATAGTTTGGAAGAACATTTGTAGTACATGGGTCAATGTTTTTTTTTTTTTTTTTTTTTTTTTATGTAAGAATGCTGTTGTATTACTCAGAAACAGAGTTGCCATCAGGCATTACATCAATATCAGCTAATTGCAAAACTGGTGCAGGAAAATCATGAAGCCAAAATTTATCCACAAACTTAAAAGCTAATCTAGCCAAATAATCGGCCACCCTATTAGCATTCCTATTTACAACCAGCAAAAGATTCACAGAATGTTCCGTCATCAAGAATTTGCAATCTCTTAAAATACCTGCAAAATAGGTGTTCATATCAGCCAAGTCATCCTTCCAAGTAAAGAAGTAAAGAACAACTTCTGAAATGGGTCAATGTAGCAAATGGAGTACGTGCGTCTGTTGTTTTTTTCTTTTTGCTGAGAACATGCGTTTGTTGTTGGTGCGAGAATGATACAATCTTTTGGAGAGGTGAAAATATAATAATTTTGATGATATACGGTCAGTACGTACAATATTTACTATGTATAATTTGTTATGCATAAGTTTGTTTAATTTTAGTACACCAAAAATCCTCTCTGTATTTGTTCTTTGTTTGGTTCTATTAGAGTACCGGAGTACCTCACCTCTTAACATCACGATATCCGATATTCGTATTACGTTTTATATTTTGGACATTACAGGTGTTCATATATCTGTGTCCGTGCCCTGTTCGTATTGGTGTCAGTATTCCATAGCTTAACATTACTCGGTCCATTTGAAATATTGTTTTTGGGGATACTTTGTCGTTGGCAATGCTGTGACCGTGCTAGTGGAAACTCCTATTTTTGGCTTATTTGAAAGGGATAGAAAATGAATATTGAATAAAATTGTGTCATCTTCGAAACTGAAATGAATAGAAGTATATTCCAGTTAGTAGTTACACATTCGTATTCTTATTTCTCAGTACTAGTTATAGAATACAAATGTTGCGAATCCTTGTCTGCTCTAAAATGTGGATGACATTGATGGGCTTGTGGTGCTTTGTCATGTTTGTAGAGAAGGCCAATATTGGTTAAGGAGGCCATGCCTCAAATTATAGAGTGCCCTTTGCTTAGAAAAGATATATTGATATGATGGGATGAGTCATATAGAGTGACATACAATGTGTTTGAATTAGATTCAGCGAAAAATAATTAATTATTTTTTTATGATAAAAATAATAATAAATAATTACTTCTTTTTTTCATGATATTATCATAATTTTATAAGATAAATTGATTTTTTAATGTTATCCAAATACACTAATAATAGGCTTCCAAACTCAACAACAACACTTACATAAATATTTATAAATTACCCCCTTATAGCTCATTTAAATTAATTAATAGTAAGACTAAAACTTAAGTCCTTGTGATACTTTTAGATAAAATAAATGAAATTAAATTAATGGGGTTGGGAAATATGAAATTTGACCCCATAAATATTAAATATAGTGAAGTGTGTTTGAATTGGGTTTGGTGAATGAGAATCGGATTGAAGAAGAAGAAGACGACCAGCGGTGCAGCTTCGAAATTGCTGGCCATGGCGAAGAAGCTAAGCTCGAAGCCCACCATTTTGTTCATCTTCGTCTCTTTCATGCTTTTTTGCGCCTTTCTTCCTGTTTTCGCTCCTCTTCCTTCTTTCTCCTCTCACCATTCTCATCGCAATACAGTAAGTTCCTTCAGTCATTTCCCGCGACTCAATTCTCTCTTATACATTCATCTTTTTTTTTAATCTGAGTATTGCCATTTAGTTTGCATTAACTAGCTCTTTGCTAATTGCTAAGGATAGTAGATCGTAGTTTCTAAAATTGTTGTGTTCGCTGAATCAGTGATATTGAGCTGGTAGTGAAAAAGTTTTTAACTTATAGCTTTTTTTATTATTATTAAAATAGGACAATACTATGATATAAATACTTTCTTCAATTCTAAGATAGCTTGAACTAGTTTGTTTGTTATTTTCTACCTTAACTAACTGTGATTGTTGGTGATCAGGTTAACAGAAAGTTCGAGATCGCCAACGATAGGTTCTGGAAAGATGGTGAACCATTTCAGATCATCGGTGGTGACGTGCATTATTTTCGAGTGCATCCAGAGGTACTACACTTCTTGCTTGCATCTCTTAGTTTAATGAGAGGAATTTTCAACAATTCGCACAATACGCATCATAATTTTGTTACAATCAATGGCAATATTATTGCTTCCTCCTCTTTAAATATGTTTTGGTTCTTTTATCTTGGTATCTTATGCACATAGCATAACAAGAAAATTGAGTGAGCTATCACGCCCTCTTGTTATCTTCCTCATAAGGATAACACAGACTGATAAATGAATTTTGCTCCATTTCTCTGGGAGGTCATAACTCATAAGCAATTTATTTTGTTCGAGTTAAGTACTTTTATACAATGATATTGATTTTTTCTAATTCGCAGTACTGGGAAGATAGACTGCTAAAAGCCAAGGCATTGGGCTTGAACACAATTCAGACATATGTTCCTTGGAATCTGCATGAGCCCGCACCGGGAAAGCTTGTTTTTGAGGGTTTTGCAAACATTGAAGCATTCCTCAACCTTTGTCACAAACATGGTCTCCTTGTGATGATTCGACCCGGACCATACATATGCGGAGGTTACATATCTTACAGTTTAAATGTTCCATTTACTCAATTTATTAGGGAGCTTCAATTGTAATTTTTGCTATGTACTCTCTTAGATTTTTATATCTTTTTTAACAATAAAGCAGAATTGTAAAACACTTAAAACCCATATCATGCAAGTTCCATGAAAAATTTCCTCACTGATATATTCTATTCAGGTGCACCGTTTAAGATTATATGGAACATTATAATTATGCTTATATGTTAGATTCACTTGCTGAAATTTCTTGTAATATTTAACCAATCTTGAATTGAAATTTTTAATCACCAAGTTTCTCCACTCTAAAAGCCATCCTTTGCTCTGCCTTTCCTAATTGTAGTTTTCTGATGTATGGTTCTGTTCTGCTGCTTACGTTTCATTTAATAAATATCTTGAATTACAGATGTGAAATTCATTTAATTGCTTGCCTTCATCCTGCCTATATGCAGATTTATTTATCAAAAGATATAAACATAAATATTAATGATCTTGCTATGATGATTTTCAAATCTGAGAGACCTGTCAAATTTATCATCCCGATCCATAATGCCAAATAGTCACTTCTTCCTATGTAATACGTCTAAACAACAGAAGGCAACATGTGTTAAATGTTGCCAATCCAAAGTCTGTATGGCTGCCCATTGTCATCTTTTGGCACAAATATTTCCATTTCTTATTCTTTATAGATGATATAGAGAAGCAAAAGAATGTTTGGCTTCCGTAATCCATATGCTGTGCACTAACTTTGACATTGTTCTAGAATACAATCTTATCTATTTTTATGTTATTTCCTCTTTTATGCAGTTTATTTAATGCCATCTCTGTTTCTGTTGATATTTTGTTGAAAATGGTATACAAGAATTCAAGATGATGAGTTACTGTTGATTTATTTCAGAGTGGGATTGGGGCGGTTTCCCAGGTTGGTTCTATTCCATGATCCCAACCCCCAAACCAAGATCATCTGATCCTACTTATCTTCAACTGGTATGCTTTACTCAGTATATTTTATGATAATGTTGGTCTGCCATACAACTAACTTTTTACACTCACAAATCTTATGGTTAGAGTTGTATTTTTATGTTATTCCTTCTAGATTTTTGTCTCTTATCTGTTTTTCTGCTTTTCCCTTTAATGTTTTTCAATTTTGGAAACACAACTCAACATATCTCAAAAACGGTATTGGGTGTAATAAGGGAACACATCAGGGAGGGATCCATGTAATTTATTCTATTTTTAACCACGTGTAGCACCAGTATTGAAACTAGTGAATATATAAAGTTGTAAAAAATGTTTTCCCATGTATACTGGCTTTTTTCTTTGCTTGAGAAAATGGGGACTGGGACTGCCAGCAGGGAATATGGTGCCTTTATTACAACCTGACACGTTTGGGAGTACCTTCAAACATGTATGTTGGGGTTAATGCACAAGGATTCTTTGCAAATGGGGTTACTTCAGGAAGCAGCAGAAAATAGGCCACTTACCCATGAACAATGAGTGGGGGTTCAAACCTAGGAATTGAGCAAGTTGGATATCACTGAATCAGCCTCATTGGAGGAATCATTTAATACCTTTGCTGTCAGGCTATGCTTAATTATGCAATCTATTTGTTATTTCCAAAAGGGAAAAGGGTGAACTTTATTTGTGGCTTCATTGTAACAATGTCTTGTAGTGCGATTATTGAGCTCATAACATTTTGTAAACAATTCTAGATTGTGAATCTAAATACTATGATTTTCATTACGATGTCTATGTGCTTGAAAGCATTTGTTGTATGTCTTTCTCCATGTTTATACATTACTTTTATTGAAATTTGGACTTATTAAAGTTTGGAATTTAAGGTTGAAAGATGGTGGGGTAACCTGCTTCCAAAGTTTGTTCCTCTTCTATATGAAAATGGAGGCCCTATAATAATGGTTCAGGTATGCTATTTTGGGTAGAATTTATTAATTCTGCTTACCTGATTGGCAATTTGGCATTATTATACCAGATATTTGCAAAACATAAATTATATGAAAGTTTTGTGTTTTGACTTCAAAAACAAAACGTTTATTTGCTTTAGTTTGAAACTGGAATAATTTGCTACCTAAAATTATAGGGATATGATGAGAAATGCAAAGAAATAATTTAAATAATTGATAAGATGTGTTTAGAGACACCACTTATAGCATGTACTAATAATTTAAGTCATTAATAATTTAATACTGATGTTGTACGTAGAACTTAACTGGTACAAGCCCAGCCCAATAATACCATTAACATCATAAATTGAAAAAAATGTTATGAATCCTAATATTTTATTATTTCTCATCCTATTTGTTTTCTTTAAAACTTAAATTATGTGTGGTTTGCTTACATTGAGTGGAAAGTAGTTTGTCTAAAAGTGAAAGTATTCCTCTACAATTGTAAATTCCTGATTGCTGGAATTTCTTTATTATGATTGGACTTAAAATCACCATCATTGAATATTTCTCAAGATTTGTGCATTTCTTATCTTTTGAATGTTAACCACTTATCTTGTGATAGGAGAATTATATTGATTTATATGACATTGTTTGACACAGATTGAAAATGAGTATGGTTCTTATGGAGATGACAAAGAATATCTCCATCACCTGATCACCCTGGCAAGAGGTCATCTTGGGCATGATGTTATTTTGTAAGAGTTGTTATGTTTTTGAACCCTCTCACTTCATTGTTCTTAAACTGAAATATCCTGCTGTAATATGATATAAATGTGTTATAGTAAAAGATCTTGGTTTGTTATCAATTTATTTAAACACACATAATCTTTTTAGGCAATTTAATAGTTGTAATTCTCTAGTGTGTCATCCTTGTCATTGTAGGAATAGGGTCATCTGAAGAGTTAGATCATGGGTTTTTGTTCTCTTTCTGTCTGTATCTGTCAGTATCAGTAATTTAACTGTCAAGGAAAATGCAAAGATTGTAATAAGAAATGGACAAATTGAAAAAAAAGGAGAGACAAGTTATAGAAAGAGGAGTATCAGAGGATGTAGTGGGAGAAGCTAAGATAAAAAGAAGTCATTCAACACTGTCTGATTATGTAAAAATCTCTGTATAGGCACATTTTAGTAGTCCTAATTCTATTGCATAAAGACAATTTCAACCCCAAATGATCCCAAATTTGAGCTATTGAGGGTAAAACATTCATTATTAAATCCTGACATGAGGAAAAGTTTCCATTCAAACAATTGAATCAATCAATAATTACAAACATCATAAATGTTCCTAGTTCTTATTTCATTTTTCTTCACTTAATCTTACTTTCACTAATATATTCTCCAAGAGATCCATACATGTCCTGCTCCCCTTATGATGGGGTCTATATCTCAAAATTATGCAATTTTAAATCTTCTTGCATCTTCATAATTAACTTTACCAAATTTAGTTGACAGTCTCATAGGAATTCATGTCTAGACATATTATAATTTGTGCAAGGAATGAAAAGATGGTAAGGAGAACCAATCATTTGGTGACTGTAAAAGTTCTCTTGTCTACACACACACACTTTTGGAGTGGTCTTTTTAATGTTTTGAGACAAATCAGATAATGTGCAATAGTGGTATATTGTTCAGAATAAGGTATTGATATATTTATCCACAAAGAAGGATTGGTTAAAAATCAAAACATGAAGTTGAATTCCAACTTTTGAACTTCTATTTATAATGTACTAGTATGCCCCTAAAAACCCAAAATTTAAACAGATAATGGAAAAATGCAATATCTAGGTTAGTTTGAGGGGGATATACTTTTTTATTACTTGTTTTCAATACCACTGTTTTCAGATACACTACAGATGGAGGCACCAGGGAAACTCTTGAGAAAGGAACCATTCGTGGGGATACCATCTTTTCAGGTGAAATATATCTTATGTTTTTCTTTCCTGATTTAACTTATTTTTTAAGTTATTCTTATTAATAGAATTATATTAAAAAATATAGACTTAAAACTAAAACATAGATAAAAATGTTGAAGCTAAAAAAGAGAATCAACAACAATAAAACCTTATTCCACTAAATGAGGTCGGCTTCATAGATCTCAAGACACCATTGGGCTCAGTTAAAAACCTATTTTTTTTCCTACTTTACTAATTTTAAAAAAATTACATGTGGCACTCTAATAGAGGGAGTGGCACAATAAATTAACTTACCATCTAGGCATAAATTTGCATTTTAAAGAACATATGACATTCCAATTGGGAGATTAGTTTAGCAAACTATCAAGAAAGAATACTCAAAATTCTTGTATAGTGGTAGACTATATTTTTAGAAGGCTTGAGAACCTAGTAACTAGTAAGTTTATAGTATTTCTTAGGATTGTAGAGATGAAATCAGGTGCAAAGAATGCACTACCGATAGAGCAAAACAGAGAGTCCAGAAGAAAAGGGAGAGACTCCCCCAAGGGTTTCCCCTTACAACAGAGAAGGTTTGGGTACTCAGTACTCCAAGAATGAATCCAATTACACAGTGGGTCCACTATTTGACAGCCTAACTTCCCGTAACTAACTACATGAGACATTCAACTGCCTAATTGATTGCAGTTGACTAACTTGGTTGCTTCCTATTCTTTCAAGTGTACACTTTCCAAACCCCTGCACCCCATTGGGTGTAACCAAGAATAAAGAAGAGTGGAAGGAGAGAGAAGTTTGATTGTAGTCTTCTCAAATTCTGAACCATTACAATCTGAAATCTGAATCTTCTTCTGATTGTAGTCTTCCCAAATTCTGAGCCTTTACAATCTGAATCTGCAGTGCATTGTATATATTGACCTGAAACGAACTATTAACTGTTGTAACAACTAACTAACTGCTCTACTGGTTATCTTCTCACATGACCCATACATTACTGCCCCCGGGATGTCAGCTCTCAGGGGTGGTGCTAAGATAGGAATTTGGGTATTATGGGGAGTCCCACATCAAGTAGTATGGAATGCTTGTTGGAGTACTTAAGTGGCTTCATTCTCCCCCTTTAATAGCTAGCTTTTAAGGGAGGGTTCTCCAAGTACTTGGGTGCTTATCAATTGGGGTGTCTGCTCATCTTATGCGCGGGTGCCTAAGTCCTGCATTGAGCAGTATGGGGGCCTGGGAGTACTTAAGTGGCTTTCTTCTTCCCCTTTAACAGTTGCTAGGTTTTAGGGAGGGTTTCCCTATGCTTGGGTGCTTATCAGTTATCAGTGATTTGACCTATTATAACTGCATATTATTCTCATCAGTTTACACCTTACACCACAAACATTGCATTGACCATATTTGATCATATAACGTAATACATATTATATTTTTGTAGCTGTTGACTTTGGTACTGGTGAAGATCCTTGGCCTATATTCAAGTTACAAAAGGAGTTCAATGCCCCAGGAAAATCACCACCTTTGTCAGCGTAAGTGTACTCCTATGAAATATTATTTTTGTTTATCAAATGTTAATACTCAAAGTGCTTGTCATATCAGTGAATTTTACACCGGGTGGCTTACACACTGGGGAGAGAAAAATGCTCAGACTGATGCTGATTTTACAGCAGCTGCTCTTGAAAAAATTTTGCAAAAAAATGGTTCTGCAGTTCTCTATGTATGTCTCAACCTCTACCATTATATGGTTTGGAAATCACATTTTGAATAATCATTTTGGTTTGGGTTTTCTAATTTTCAGATGGCCCATGGTGGGACAAACTTTGGATTTTATAATGGAGCAAATACTGGTGTAGATGAGGCTGACTACAAACCTGATCTCACTTCATACGATTATGTTAGAAATCTTTTAACCCTTATGTTGCACCTTCCATAGTGAACTGTCTTGTGTGTACTACAAACTGGACTGACTATCTCATATCCAGGATGCACCAATTAGGGAATCTGGTGACGTTGACAATTCAAAATTCAATGGTATGGATCTTGTGTTTTCTCTCATTTTCAAGCTATCAAGAGTTTGCTAATATTTACATTTTCAATATTTTTTTGTGTGACTATTTTGCAAATTTTTATCTCAAATTTCTGAGTTCTCCCCAGCTATGGGCATTCCAGTAACATGAATACCTTTCTCTATCCATTGTGAATTGTATCACTTCTAGCATTCATGCACCACTCTCCATTGTTACATCGTACTATCCAAGGAGTTCTTCAACTCACCAATGCATAGATAAACTTGAGTTGAAAACTGTACATAAAGCCATTAGCATCATAATTGCAAAAATTTGAAAGAGCTGTGCAATGAATCCAAAACTAGTTGGAGATGCATATATTATGTATTGCTGCAAAAGAAAATGCTATCACCGACATGGATACAGAAAAGTTTAGCGACTTTCAGTTGAAACTTTAAAGTCCTAACTACTTCCAAGTTCCAACAACTTTAAATTTCTAATTATGTCTTATATGCTTTATGTTTTTGAGTTTTTCGTGTTTATTATTTTGTTTTAAAAATAGTTGAGATTTCAAAGCCACACCCTTTGTAACTTAGGCTTTCAGAATTAAGAGATTTGTCTTATTTTATAGGGAAAAGAAAATATGATATTTGTTATAGTTTGGGTGTTCATGCAGAGATAGAAAACATTCCCCATAAAACACACCGGACAAGCCAGTTTCAACAGAGTCATGCTTTTCTCATCAGTCACCCTCTCACATTATTAATCAAATTTATGAGGAACTTTACTATCTATAATGTTTAATACTTTAACCACTTCTGTATTGATATAAAATATCATATATTCAGTTGAAGAATATCTTCTCATTGATCCAAACTAATATTCGTTTCCCCTTCTGGTTTTTTCATTATTTGTTACATTGTTATTTTCAATGTGATCATCCAAGCAAAATTTTAAATTTGTGCTTGTGTATGTTTCAGCTATTCGAAGGGTTATAGCCAGATATAGCTCAGTACCTCTTCCATCTATTCCCTCTAATAATGAAAAGGCAAGATACGGACCAATTCACTTACAAAGAGAGGCTTTCGTATTTGACATGTTTGATTTCACCAATTCCACCAATGTGTTTAAATCTGAAACCCCAATGTCAATGGAGTATGTGGGCCAGGTATGTGATTTCTGTTCATACTGGTGTGCAAGATTCCTCCTATTTTGTATTATTGAAGCTTAGCCTTTATGTTCAGTTGTTTGGTTTCGTATTGTATGTCACTGAATACAAAGCAAAGAGAGGTGGAAGAATTTTGTTCATACCAAAGGTGCTATTTGAATTCTTTCATTAATTCTCATTTTGTTTTCTAGCTATTTTCGTCTGATACTATCATCTTATTTCTATTACCCGATAGCTAGAAAGTTTACAGATTGTCTCATCTATCTAGAAGAAATTTGCTTCTCTGAATACAATAAATGATGAATGTGCAGTTACATGACAGAGCTCAAGTATTTATTTCATGCCCCTCTGAAGAAAGTGGTGCAAGGCCAACTTACATTGGAACTATTGAAAGGTGGTTAAATAACAAAGTAACTCTTCCGGATATTAAATGCCATTCTAAGATCAACTTATTTATTCTGGTACGTTACTACTATCTTTATGTATTCTTATTTTTTTTGTACAGAAAAATGTTTTGGCCATTTTTTAGTTGAGTAGCTTACATCTTGGACTAAGAAAACATTAATGTTTTGATTATTTTACTTGGTGGAAGTTCACGATCTGATTCTCGTCCAATTGAGTCAGACCCCCATGGTATTTCATACGGTTTTAAGTTAACATTATTTATTAATTAACTCCTTAATTTATTTAAATAGTTGTTTATGATTAAGATGCCACACATCTTCTGAAGAGTTTTCCTTCAGCTTATAATATTTTTAGTTGAATGCTTCCCCCCCCTTCTTTGTAGGTTGAAAACATGGGTCGTGTAAATTACGGGTCTTTCATCTTTGATAGGAAGGTAAGGGTTATCTGAAGTTGACGATGCTGCTCTAAATGTTTTGATGGTAATTTTTTTATGTTTGTCACAACTTCTACAGGGCATTCTGTCTTCTGTTTATCTGGACAAGGAACAAGTAAAAGGGTGGAAAATGTTCCCTATTCCTTTGCACAACCTGAATGAAATGTCAACCTACAATCCCATCACGCAAGTTGCATATTCTGCATTCAGTGGCATATCATCATTCAGAAAAAAGTTGATTTATAAGAATGGTATGTGTGTGCTAAAGTACATCAGGTGGAAAAGGATACCGTTATCCATCAATGCTTTTTTGTACTATCTCGTACTTTTCTCAGTCATCACTTTCATGGTAATTTAAATCGTTGATGTCAAATATTGACCAAGGTATTTCTTTTTCTGCAGGGAATACTTCAAAAGAACCTGCTTTTTATTCGGGCCACTTCTTAATTGATAAATCAAGTCAGGTCAAGGATACATTTATATCATTCAACAATTGGGGAAAAGGCATTGTGTTTGTTAATGACTTCAATATAGGAAGATATTGGCCGGTAAAGTAAAATGAATTATATTTGTGATTATGTTGCATAATAGTTAGTTCTCTAACTCTTGTTGTTTTTGCTTTCAAATATTAATTTTGTTTCTTTGATAGTTGAGAGGACCACAGTGCAACCTCTACGTTCCTGCTCCACTCCTTAAACAAGGAGATAACTTTTTGGTATGTCTTGAGAATTGCCATTTTTTAACTCTAGCATTTATTATTGTTTCATGACTTGTAAATTTTACCTATACTACTAGTATTAAGTTTCATCGGCTAACATAAATTCAACTATTCTAACTGTCTCTAACCACGTCGTTATTCAACTGTTTATAGTTATCATTTATCAACTTAATTTTATTTTTTTGTGAATTATCTCACTGAATTATATTCACTTGTATGTATCAATGAAAAACACAATTCACAACTTGATTTACTTGTACAGGTAATACTAGAGTTGGAATCTCCAGACCCCGAACTTGTGGTGCACACAGTGGATGAGCCAGACTTCACATGTGGCTCTAGTGGGACGAGTCTCCATCAGCTGTAATAAATTGTCATAAAAATATGCTTGACCTTTGAAAATACATGTAAGAATTTGGAGGTTATCGAATGACTATCAAGTCATTATGCTTGTAAATATTAACTATGGTTATTATTGCTCTTTAATTTTTAGCTACAATTCTGCACAAAAGAAAAACCTCACCATTACAATTTAAATCTTTTTACATTAAAGTAACTCATAGCACTTGCCTCTAATATGCTATATCTTTTTGTGAGATAGGAACTCATTATGAGATAGGAACTCTTGTATTATTTGTAAAGGATCCTTTAGGTGTTGACACGGTTTCATCAGCATATAAAATGCTTATCGTCCCCTTAAAGATGGTTATGTTTGTGTGGAAAGTCTTGCGTGATAGGATTACTTTGAAACATAATCTTTCATGTCGAAGCCTCTGGGAAGGGGAGGATGTATGGTGTGTTGGGTGTCAAGCAGCTGTGGAATCTACGAAAAAATTATTTGTGGGAGGGGTTCTTCTGTTGATATGGATGGGTGGAAGGTGTTATGGTTTGCGGTGGTGTGATCAGTGTGAAAAATGAGGAATAAAATGGTTTTCAAAGGGAAGAATTTTACTGTCAGTGATATTGTGGAATAGGTAAAGATTTTATCCTAGGAGTGACTAAAAGGGAGAATGAGGGGATTCAAATATCCTCTCTCGTGGTTACAAAATTCTTTCTCTTGTCTTGGTGGCTTGTGGAGGTTGCCGAGGAAGTGATGGTGTTATGTATCTTGTCAAATAACCAATGTTGATCCCTCAAAATACTAAGATGGTCATCCCAAACAACTAATGTAGAATTATGTCATTATGAGCAGCATTCTACATCGGTTGTTTGAAAATCGATGTAGATTTCTCAACATATTTCTATATCGATTTTATCTTTAGAATCGACGTAGAATGTGCATCATTCTAAGGCGGCTTTGACTCGAGGCCCGACTTCGTATTTATGTCTTTCTATATCGGTCCATCAACTGTCGTTGTAGGATGGTGAGTTTTCAACAACTTCAGCTACAACAACAAGTCATAACCGATGTTAAAAGAATCAAATAATCGATGTAGAAAACCTAATTTTTAGTACTCTTTTAAAGTTTGAAGTGATCATGGTGTGTTTCAATGTTTGGGGAGTTGTGTTTTGCTGTTAGGGTGAGTGGGGCTGGGATCTGATACTTTTCATATGATCTTTTTAGAATTGGTTTTTCATGTATTTGGCATCAGAGATTTGGTGGCTTTTGTAATTTTGTTCTAGTTTTCGTGAGTGCTTCTAAGCTTCTTGGTGTGGGGTGTAAGGCACATGGAGTTTACGTATGCTCTTACGTATTTTGTTTTGTTTCTTTGCTTTTATTTGGTTTTCTAGATCCTGTACGGGTACGTCTTGTTCTTCCTAAAGGATTGTTTCTTTAATAAAATTGTTGGTCGTTCAAAAATAAATAAATAAATTAGCATATATAATTTGGAGACGGGAGCTTTCACTCTTCCTTCCTTTCTTGTGAATATTTTACTATCTACCTCATCAATTAGCTAACAAGAGAATATTGATAATGATAATAATTAATCTAATTATTTAGAAATTTTAAAAATACAATAATTACTTGATAAAACTAATTTATAGTTATTAATTGTCATAAATTTAATTGTTCTTCAGAATTTTAAATCGGATTGATAATAATCAATCTAATTATTTAAAAAATTAAATATTTATCATAATTACTTGATACTAATTAATTTATAATTATAAAAAATATATAAAAAATCCACTCATAAGGATTTCCTCCCAGACATTTTTACTTTCTTTTATTAATATAAAGATTTTTACACTTGATCTTTTTAACAATTTACCTTTTTTAATCTATCATCTTTTATTTCTATTTCAAAATTAAATTTCAATAGATTTTTTTAAAAAAATATATCTATAGTTTTATGACAGAAATTATTTATAGTTAAAAATTACTTGTTTAACATAATTTAAGTTATTCATTATAAAATAAAAATATAATGCATAAATTTAACGATACTTATTTATTATATATTTTAATTATAATGTAATTTTTTATATAGATATATTTATTTATTGTCAATTTTAATTTTATCTTTTTCAGTTACAAAAGCTAACAAATTAATAATTAATATTGATCAGTCTTTTAAAAAAATCATTTTTAATTTTATTAAAATAATTACGAATCTTTACCATACAAACACTAAAATTTGTGGTTGGGATTAAAGCGTATACAGGTGAAGTGAATGGAATTGATTTGGATATATAATATCTTTAAAGTAACAACAGGTGAAGTGAAGGAAATAGAGTTGTGGATGTCATCTTTAAAAAGATCTTATCGAGACGGGTCTTAGTAGTTTGTTCAAACTTCAAACAACAAACAGCATGTATGTTTGTGTAGTTTACTAGTTGTTATATCTTCAGCTTTTGACTAGACTTTAAAAAGTCAAAACTGCATTATTCTGTATAAATTACTAAATTAAGCCATATGACTAATTCAGAAAATACTAAATCATGCCCTAGACATATATATAGCAACGAGACCAAGAGATCAATTTAATTTTGAAGAAATTAATAATTAATAGTTAAATATAAAAGAAGCTTTAATAAGATTTGATTCCAGGATCCAAGAAAATCGTATTGGCATAACAGAATCAGTTGTGAGGAATATGATACGATATGATATATAGAATTGTTAGCAATTAATAAGAGGAAGAAAGAAAGTGGGCGGAGAAAATAAAGGCATTGCAATCGCGGCGGGCATGAAGGATGTCAAGGAGCAGCACACAGGCATGTGCAGCTTGTAAGTACCAACGCAGGAAGTGCGGGTCCAACTGCATTCTCGCACCTTATTTTCCTCATGATCGCCAAAAACAGTTCCTTAATGCCCATCGTTTATTCGGGGTTGGCAAGATCACTAACATGCTTAAGCCCCTCGATCAGCATCACAGAGACTTAGCCATGAGCACCGTTATCTACGAATCCGACATGCGCGCCCGTGACCCCATTGGCGGTTGCTACAGGCTCGTCCTCCAATTGCAATCTCAGATCGATTACGCCACCCAAGAACTTCATCTTCTTCTTCAACACCTTGCTTTCTTCAAATCACACCCTCCTAATTCTAATTCTCCTGACATCATCAATAATGTCACTCCTCAGCCTCCTTACCCCCTTGAACAACAAATTCCACAGGAGCATCAACAGCAGCAACAACAACAACAATGCTTTAACTATAATCTTTTGCAAGATGATATCAATATGTGGACCATTCAGAACGCTGTACCTCCTTTGTCACCCTTGTCCTTAGAGAATGACATCAATCAAGATCAAGATCCTGTTGTTGATTATGGATACGATCAAAAGCCTGGTGTTCTTGATCTGATGGATAAAATAAAATCAGATGATTCAAGTGCCCAATATTAATCCACCCGTTTATAGGTTTGTATATAAGTTTATGTATTGATTTTTTAAATGAATTTGATTGATGTAGTTTACAATTAAAATTAAATTATGCGTTATCATTATTATGTTTGATTGGATATTATGGTTGGTTGAATGAGTTAATGTACATCAAAGGAGGAGAGAGAAGTTCTGAATGACACCAGACTTTTAATTAAATTTCAAAAATTAGAAGTGATACTTATTGTCTCTATATGACAATATATATACCTCTTACTCTCATGTCTTATGGAGACACATTCATTGCATTTGGGAAAAAAAAAATATTTCATCAATATCCATTATGCTACAAGACATATAGAGAGAGAAAAATATAAGTATTATAAGATGAGAGAAAAATATAAGTATTATAAGATTTATAATATAACAGGAAGAGAAGGATAAAGAAATTAGAGGTGTTGGTAGATGTTTGTGTGTCATTTCTTGAAAAGAAAATACACTCCTTGCCTTGGTGGTATTTAGCATGAGATTACGGTGGTAATCTTGGCCTAGGGAGATGAATATTTCTTGGCCTAAAGTTCACTAGGAAGATAAATATTTATAACTTTTACGCTCAAAGCAGAGATGGTGAAACAAAATCTCCCCCTAACTTTGGGAACTTATACTCTGTACACTGTCAGCTTACGTGGATGTTACTGGTTTAGAAGATTGATGCCTTGTCCTCTCCCAATCATTGCAGTTGTGCTTGGATCCCAGCAAAGGAAGGGTGTTTCCTCTTCATCCTAGAGCCAGTATTTTCAATCACATTTGGGGTTTGGCTGGGAGAGCAAAGTTAAAAACATTCTAATGAAAATATCTTATCGAGCGGTTTAGAAGGCACTTGTCCACCTCCTCTAATGATGTTGAACAAAAGAGGAATCCATTATTCATTCATTCATGCATGCTTTCACTTTCAGAGACT
Organism: Glycine max; assembly: GCF_000004515.6. Taxonomy (NCBI): domain Eukaryota; kingdom Viridiplantae; phylum Streptophyta; class Magnoliopsida; order Fabales; family Fabaceae; genus Glycine; species Glycine max. The sequence goes on from NC_038249.2 coordinate 43,326,572, forward strand.
GTCAATCTAGTAAAACTGTGTATAAGACGGTAAGACCTATATCCATCTCTCCCCTAACTATGACAAGAAATTAAATGGTCCATTTTGTTTGGTATGACTCTTGATTCTTTAATTTGTGGCAAGCTAGGAACAATTGGATGTTCCCAAAACAAGTCTTCTACCATTCAGCAAATCATCTATTATTTGCAGGGAACCAGGACTACTCTTCCAACACAATTGAGTCTAGTCTAATTCTATGACTGCCATTGGCCTCATCCACAAAGGCTGTTCCCCTACTCCTATGGCCTTCTCTCTGGTTGCTAGAATCTTTTTGCTGCCTCATTTCCCTTTCCATATACATGGGACCCATGCCCTCCGATCGAGAGAGAAAGACAGAAAATTTAAATAATGTGATGGAGAGAAATAAACACAAATTATTAATATCATATAAATTATTGTATGAATTGTTATGTATGTGTATTACATCAAGATCATATTAACTGTTTTTCTGTTTTGTTGATTCGCAACATTTTCTAATATGCAGTGACGATATGAAGCTGTTTTATTTTATGTTAGACAAAGCAGCAATGAAAGGAGAGATTGATTGCCACTTCAGCAGAGCGGTTTAGTATTCAGATTTGAGGCAGGGTTTTTAATTTATTATTGTACAGAGATTATTAAATAATTGGTATGTTTGAGTTGCCTCAAGTGGCCAGTGGACGATGGTTTTGCCTCAACAGTTTCCAATATTCAGACATGGTTGCGTTGGACTTTGGAGTGAATGTCAGTTTCCAATAAACAAACCTTTAGCGCCTGGACTACATTTTCATTTCAAAAACCTGTTTAGATTCAAATTCAAGTGTTTAAGACTCAGATTCCACAACTATTAACACAAGAAAACTGGAACTCGATTCGTAGTGTAAATGTTGATTACACTCTCGTGTCTGGTCTGCCTACCAATGTACAGAAATAAACTTCACATGTTGCTTTAGTGGGATGACCGTTCACCAGCTGCCATATCATTTCATGAAAATAAGATCCACCTCCTCTAATTAAATTAGAAAGCTAAAGTTTAGAGGATAAAATGTTGTTATATAGTCATTAATTAAAAGGTTTATACTTGTATAATACAGTAGAATTTTAAAATTAGTTAAAGATCGACTTCATTATTATTTTTCTAATTAATGGTTGTCTTAAATATACTCTTTTTAGTCTGAGTCTCAAATACACTCTACATACATTACCAGAAAATAATCTTAGTTTTTCACACTCTAATTTTTATATTTTGTCTTATACTTCTCTTACTTTTTTTCCTTTTCTCATCACATTATACATTATGACAGAAGATCAAATAATAGTAGGAGTCTTAGTAAAAATAACACTTACAATAACTTCCAAATATTTAGTGTAAAACTAGTTAAGAATATGGCAAATTGGTCAAAATCGGTTTTGTATTATTTCTTAATTCAAAAAAGCAACAACGATCATTGATATAATTAAGTACGTGTCCTAATATATTTTTTATTAAACAACTTAAAGATCATCTCACTTTTTATTTATTTTTTCCTAGACTAAACAAAGCCTTAGGTGTACGAATGATACAAAATCTTGTTTTTCTTCTTTTTTTGGGATCATACATAATGATGTTGCAAATGATTGACTCCATCGGTTCATTTAAATGTTTAACTTGATTATTTGTTGTGTGTTTGTTTTTTCCGTTCTGCATCTCTTAAATAGACGTTCAGGCAAAAATGCAAGTATTTGTTGCTTCTTATAAAACAGTGATTTGAAATGTGAATCAACTGGATGGAACATGTATACAAATTAACATGCTCTTACTCGTTAGTTTGAGACATTTTTGTATGTTATTAGTCCCCCACGTGTACCAATAACAATAGATATGGATAATCATAATTAAATGTGAATCTAACAACAAGAAATTATACAATTTAGGATGGAGAGAAATAGGAAATAAGCCAAAAGTTTTGAATAAGATGAGTATGATAAGAAAAAGATAAAAGACAAATTATAAAAAATTATGGTAAGTGTAACATTAATCCGTACAACAGAAATTTAATCTTTCAATTAAAAATACAAACATTGACGTTGACACACATAATATAAGTGGTACAGGAGCAGAAAGTACACAGAATTCCTCTACATATGGTAGATGTATGATCGTTGGAATCAGATTTTAGTTGGAATCAGATTTCTGGTGGAGCTTGGAGGTCTGAAGCTGCAACTCCAACTGCAAGTTCTTCATCCTCTCATTTTCCAATTGAGCCCTCAGCCTAGAAATCTCCTGCTCCTCAGGAACTTGAGTGTCGTGATGATCTCCTTGTATCGTATTCACCAGAAACTTCACTTGCCACAGCTCTTGCTCCAGGCTCCCTTTCAATACATTCAGAGTCGCCAACATCCCTTCCCTACTGCTACTGTTGTTGTTCACTTTTTCCATTCCTGCAGCTTGTTGGATAACCGTTTCTCCTCCAAACCGAACCTCTTTAACATCGTTTGGAAACACAGGGTCAAGTTCCAAGCCGTCTTGATTGAAGTTCCACCCACTTATCCTTCTCTGCTTCACCTGCATGGAGGGATCATCATCATCATCATCACCATCATCATCATCTTCATGCAAATTACCCTTGCTCTCCCTGTACCTTTTCTCCACACTGGGCAACCCTTGCAGCACATTCTTCACCAGAAAATCGGTTCCCTTACAGTTCTTAAAGAAAGGGTGTTTGAGCAACTTATCAGCAGTAGGTCTCTTGGAAGGATCTTGGTCGAGACAAGAAGCCACCATGTCCTTGAACGCCTTAGAGAACTTCTTCCCATTCCCCTTCCTATACTTGTCATCGAAATCATCGGAGAAACGAAACCTCTTGGTGATCTTGAGCATCATGGACTTGGAAGGTGGAAGGTGCGAGAGGGGAGGCCTTCCATGCGCAAGCTCCAACGCGGTTATCCCAAAGGACCATATATCAGCCTTGAAACTGTAACCCGTGTGTGAGTGAATCACCTCAGGAGCCATCCAATAGGGCGTGCCGGCAACATCGGTGAACTTGAGAGACGAAGAAGAAGACGTGGTGGTGGTGGACTCGTATATGGAAGCGGAGACACCGAAATCAGCGAGCTTCACTTGCCCATTGGTGTCTACGAGGATGTTACCGGCTTTAATGTCTCTGTGGAGATGGCCCTGGCCGTGGAGGTAGGAGAGTGCGTTGAGCGTGTCTCTGAGAACCACGGCGATGCAGGGCTCCGTTAAGCCGTTGGGGTGGGAATGAGAAATGATGGATTGAAGTGATCCTGCGGCCATGAACGGCATCACCACCCAGAGGCGGCGGTCCACGGTGAAGGAACAGTGTGCTTTGAGGATGTTGGGGTGGGAAAGGAGGGATAGGGTTTTGGCCTCGCGACGGACGTCGTCTAAGTCGGGCCGGGAGCGGTCGAGGTCGATGGATTTGATTGCGACGGCGGCGGAGTTCATGGGGATGCAGAGGGCTTTGTAGACGACGGCGCTCACGCCTTCGCCGATCTCGTTCAGGAGCTTGTAGGAGGAAGAGTCCAGTGGGTATTGGACCCTTTTGCCTCCTGCTGCTTCTTCTGCTTCGTTGGTTGCAGCCATGCTACTGTACATGTGTGTGAGGTTCAAGAATATGGTGCATGCATGGAGTGAAGTGGAGGAATTAATAAATGGAGAAGAAAGTGTGTGGTTTAGGTTTAAAGCGGTTTTCTTGTTGAGGGTTGCAGGAAAACAAAGTGCTGTCGTGACTTCTCCTGCATGCATGTGAATAATCACGATAAGGCTGTATAGCCAGTCACCTTTTTTAAGGTAACCAAAATTACTCATTTATTTCCCTTTTCATCAATCAGTTGGAATCACGTGAATATGTGGAGGGATCTCCTCCATTTTACCATAAAAGCAAAGTAATGGAGGAAGCAGATCAAATTTGCAACTCCAAGACATGCAAGCTCTACCTTTCTAAATTTTACTCTTAATGCTTTCCTTTAAAAAATAGTTATTGTGTTAAATTTCTCAATTAATTATATTATAATTTCAATTTTTTTCTGTTTACTTACTTATTTTTTTATTAATTTTTGGAGAAAAAAATAATTAATACATCTAAAAATTAAAAAATAATCTTATGAAAAGGAACAAACAATTTTTTTAAAAAAAATCTTTGGAAGGGATGGAGTATATATTTAAGTAAGATCCTATTCAACTTACATATCATCAAAAACATTTATAATTGAGAGGTTAAGAAGGAAGACAAGGAATAAAAAATTATTGTGGGTTCAATTCTTCATACTAACAAAAAAAAAATTTAACATATGTGATTTATTTTATTTTGATTTTCATTGAAAATAAAATTCACACCAAACCAACCAATATAATTTCCGGCTTAATTTGGTTCAATTTTTGTAACTATTACTAAAATATTATTTTATTAAAATTTATATACTTTTTTTATCTTTTAAATTAAATTACATTAAAAAAATATGTTAATAACAATCTACAAAATCTTTTAATATTTTAAACTTTTAACAACCAATACAAGTGATATACATATAATAATAAAATGCAAACCACATATCCAACTAAACTGATTGGTTTGTGAAAAAAAAAACATTCAAACAAATTAAAAAAATATCGGTTCAATTTTTGGTTTTTTATTTATTTTGAATCAATTTAAATTTAAACATTCCTACCATTAAGCTCATCATTGGGGGCGACCAAGAATGGTTGCATATGGATATGGGAGGTTGAAGGAGAGATGAGAAAAATGGGTTGGAATTGTGAAAAGAATTTGTAGAAGAGGTCGCATTGAGCATGAATGAAGCTTTTATTACTCTCTCAATGGCAGTGCCAGAGATCAAATACTTCCAAGGCGGGGTTTCATGGGAATCGAAAGAAGTAGGTACATATTGGGGTGCTGTCTGGCCCAGCTGCAGGGCCCAATAGAAAATATCCTTAAGAAGGCCCAATCCAAACTTGCAGGTGTCATGAAATGGCTAGCTGAAGAGGATGAAAAGGATAAGATTATTATATTATTTTTAGAAGGCAGAAAGGATGAGATTATGTAGAATAAAATTAGAACAAATTGGATATGCATAGATAGTGTAGAATATTTTTATACTTTCATTATGTATAAATCATTATGTATATGATAAATTTATTGATTTTAATAATAATTTTGTTAGAAATTATACTAAATTGATTTTCAATTGGTTGATTTTTTAAACTGACATTGTATGCATATTAAACTCGTGAAATTATCATATTATGGTTTTTGTTTCATGATGATGCGAGTCTTCATTCCTTTTTTGGAATAACAATGAGATTAATAAAGAATAAGTTTATTTCATTCCATATTTTACATATTAGGGATAGATGGAATTTAATAAAATGTTATTTTAGATGTTTCATTCCATTTTTATATTATTGTTTTAAACAATTCAAATTATAACACTTAATGTCACTCTATGTTATTTATTATTGCATTATTCTTCATCAATTCAAAGACGACCTTGTGGAAGTAGTGAGCAACAAAAGAAAATCTGAAACAATATGCCTAGCCAAAAAATAATGGATGGTTAAATTTCAGAAATCTCTCCATGTTTTTTTTTTTTTTTGACAAATATCTCTCCATGGTTTGATTGAGCTTGGCTCGAAAATTATTGCAATAAAAAATTATTTATAGGATCAAGATTTTGCAAAGAAATGTGGATCAAAAAAGAATTGTGCAACAACTCACTCTTTACCCTGAGTAAGTCTACCAGGGTTGGCCGACTTGAGCTTCTTAATTATCAATATAGTATTAAGTTTCTTAGCCTCTTTTCATGTTATGTATTAAGTTTCTTTTAGACCTAAAAGTATTTCTTGCTCTACATTGAAAGGCTTCTTTTTTTCCTCCTAAATTTTCGAAAAGAGAAAAAGAGAGAGATAGCTGATGAGACCTCTCCTTGAAAAGATTCAAAAGCTTTTTTCTCCAATCATGGATGATTCATAATAACATTGCATACAGGTTGGACGATGAATACAGTTATTATCTGTTAGTACGACGAGAATACGGTTATTGATTTTACTCCATTAGTTAGGACGAGAGTTCTAATTTGGATTATTCATCCATTTCTGTTTTGTTTGATGGGGTCGTAAATGTTTATCTTCTAATATAATAAGATTTCATATTCGGTAGATAAAGTTGTCTTTATTTTAAACAACTTTTCGTTGTTCAAAAAAATTCTATTTAATATTTATAATTAATAAAATGTAACTTTAGAAATTAAAAAGAGAAAAAAAGTTATGAACTCATAATACACAAATAATTATCTTAGAATAATTTAAAGGATAATTTATAATTAAATGAGAGTGTAAAACTATTTTATATTATTAATACATAAATATTAAATTCAATTAAAAATATATCTACTTTTAATTTAAATTAAAACCATCTTGTAAACTTTAACTTTTTGACATTAACTATAAATATATCATTATTTTTCACCCCATACACGTACTATAGCAGTAAAATAATAAATGTAAATCTGCACTTAATTAACTGAATAGTTTGGGAAAGTATATATTTTCCTTTTCCCAGACATTTTACTACTATGCTAAATTTAAAGAATAAAAAATAAAGTTTATGTGCCGTACAAGGAAAAGAGCACCTGAATGAGAATGGGAAGGGATAGTAGAGCACAATAATTGAAGGCTAAGGGAAGAGGAAAGAGTAGGGACAAGACAAGTGCAACATTGTAAAATTATGCAGAAATTTATGAAGTTGAGAAAGAGCACAACCACTATTGGCGCTTTTCAAAGCGATAGCGATTACCATTATTCGTATCTCGTGACCACACACCTTACCTCACCCTCAACAAGTCAAATCACTCTTTCTTTTACTAGCAATTTTTTGGAATTGGAATATTAAAGATGCCTCTAACCCCATAGGAACTAAACAACCTAATTCTATTGCTAGCATTGAAATTGGAATAAAGACTATTAAATAAATGTTTTTTTTAAGTAATTAAAATAAATTTATGCAAACTATTACCTCTCTTTAAGTTTGTAAAAAATGGTTAGCCAGTCCTTTCCTGTCTATTTTCATTCCTATTTCCTACCGTTTCCATGTAACTCTCAGTTTACTTGTTTTAAATCAATCTTGTTTATTTTGGGTCAACATATCAGACACTTTCGTATACGCCAAGATAAAACTAACCATTGTACTTTGTAATAGCACTACAAGTTAAAATTATTTGTGTCTTGATCTTACACTTCTGTGTCGGTACAAGCCTGAAGCCTAACACATTTTTTTTTAAAAAGAAATATGATAAATATAGAATAATTTTGACAATAATTTATATGATATTATTTTATGTGTTTATCTATATCATTTATTACATTGTAAAAATTTCTCTAACCCTTTCTCTTTTTTTCCTCTTTTTTTTATAGTAAAATTTATCATACAAGTATAATTTTTTCTTAAAAAAAAGGGACAAAAGAACGAAAAAAGTGTAAACATTCATGATAATCTTTCTAACTGCTTCAAGTATTAAAATCTGTCTTTTCATTTAATTATTTCTTATCTTGAGCAATTGACTTAAAAGCATAATGATTAACCATATTTATTAGTGATAATTAAACAATGACTTGTGGGATCAAGCAACAAATATTTTACATTCCCCCACCCTAAAATAAATAAAAATTACAACCGGTGCCTGCCCTTTTAACATTATGTAATATAAATATAACTGGTACCAGATTAAAATAATGATAATGATGTGAATCTGTGATGGAATGCAAAAGAATAAAAGCAGAGACAAAATATAATAGAAAAATACAAAACTATGTAGAAAAAAATAGACTAGTATACATTGAAAATGCTAACAACTGTCACCGACTGAATCCCCCGGCAACCCTCGTTGCCATTTACACGCATTCAATTCAAGTAATTAATTATGAATATGGACAAATACCAAAATAAAAAGAAGCTAAAAGGAAAAAGTAAAAACAAAAACCAAAGGCAAGAAGAAGAAAACAAATTAATAAGACCATTAACACAGTACACACCTCTGTGCTGTTGTTGTATGGTGGTGTACATTATTACATGGATCAAACGGTCCACTTCCAGATCTTGAACCGAACATCGACGTCACATTTGGCGTTAGAAGTGGACGCCGTCGCCGGTTTCTTACCGGAGGGAAGACTGACTCTGATTCCGTCGCAGGAGACTCTGATTCCGACTTTTGGGGTTTTCAAATTTCCCATCTTGGCCTTCACTTTGGTTTCCAAATTCACTTTGAGTGGCAACCCGTTCTTGCTCTTCATGCTGGACTTCAAGCGTGAGGCTTCGTCGCTTTGGAGCGCCTGGCCGGAGCTGAGGATGGAGCCTTTGATCAGCGTGGTGTTCTTCTTCGGGTGCTGGAAGCCGGGGACGGTGCCGTCGCCGAGGTCGATGTCGGCGGAGAGGATGGTGATGGAGGTGGGGTCGTAGGCGAAGAGGATCTTCTTGTTGGGGTTCGTGGCGGAGACGGTGATGTCGAAGCGGGAGTTAAGGGTGTTGGAGGAGGAGGTGAGGTTCAGGTAAGAGAGTTTCAGCGACGTCACGGTGAAGGTGGGGTGGTGGGGGCGGTAGAGGAGGTAGAACACCGTGCCGCCGACGCCGATCAGGAGGAGGAGGATCAGAACGGTGAGGATCAGCCAGAAGAAGAAGGTGCAGCAGCACCGGCGCTTGCTCCGGCGCCGGTGGTGGGGCTGAGGGCGGTAGGTGGGGCGTGTGGCGCCGTAAAGTTGAGCCTTAGTCGCCGGGAAAGATGGGTTGGCGGCGGCGCCGTTAACCGCGGCGGGCTTGGCCGATGGGTACACCCTGTCTGTCATGGCTGTGTGGTGTTACTGTTTTGTTTGGTGAAATGAAAAAAAGTGTGATGTTTTAGTGAGGAAGAGAATGAGGAAAAAGGGTGGTGTTCTCTTTGGATTAGAGAGTGTATGAGAGGGGGGGTTTAATGGGTTATTAGGAGGTTGTTTTGGGATAACTAGGGTTTAAACATTTGGAGAAGGTGGGGTAGGAAGGGGAAAGATGGCAACTTTCTAACCATAGCCATTTAGCTGTATCCAGCTCTCCCTTCTCTCTCACACATTCGGCGCGTATAAAACCAGCAAAATCCTCCTCACGCTTTCTAATTTCTATATCTCGTTTATCATACTTTAAGACTTTAACTTTAAGGTCAACTTGTTTTTCTTTCACCTAATGAAACCCACTCCTTTCTCACGTACTGTGCCTATTCAATGACATTTACGAACTAACTTAAGACAGAACGATTTTCGTTTTCTAATTACTCACCCACTAGGCAATTAATTAAGCATGAAGTTGCTGGCTACTCTAGTTTCATTGAACATTTCACATTAATATGCAAATTCATCGCTTTTTCTTTTAATTATTTGACAATGATTTAGGAACTTTAGCCTAATTTTATACCTATTATTAGCCTGTTTTTTTAAAAGATAAATATTTCATGAAAATTGTCCTCTACTAGGAACATGAGTTGTATACTCGTATTCCTAATTAAAGGTGCGAATAATTGACTACTGAGTACAGCTAGATGAATGAATAGTCTTCCATACTGTTTGTCAATTCAAACTCACCGTGAGTTATCTCTCCTTTCTCATATTCTATAATCCAATAATGTATAATTAATAACCCACATTACGTTGTTTATTAATTACAACTAAAAGAGATTATAAAAAGAAACAACTTAAAAACTAAAAACAAAAAAAAGCAGAACATACAAGAGTAATGTATTTTTTTAACAACCATAACCATTTAATTGAAATTTAGTTACACTTAAAATTCATCATTCTTCACATATGATGATAATGTATCTAGAAGAGAGTTGAATGAGCAAATTATAAATATTTTAATAAGTTAAAGAGTGAGGTAAAAACGTATCTCCTATACATACATAAACAGTAGTATATAATGAATTTAATTAAAATGTAGGATAAAAATTAAATTATCATCTAATTATAGTTATAAATTACTAGTAAAAAAACATGAAATTAACATAAATTAAGTTGAACTTGGTATAGAAATTACTAGTACTGTATAAGTAAGATTATTGATATGTTTAAGAGGGTGTGTTCCTAATATTATATATACGAATGAGATAAGGGTGCAAGCAACGCGCCTATATTGAGAGTGGAGCTGTTAATTTCTCAATCATTAGTGTGCAAGTGATGTGAGATGCTACCCCCTTCTCCTACTACTCCAACGTGCCAAAAACTAAAGCAACGAAGGCGATGCTCATTATGAAGCTGGTGACGGTGGCTTCATTGAGTCAATTCTCTGTATACCATGTTTGAGTTATTACCCTCAAGTCCTCAACTACAACACTTGTAATCTTCATACGCCCACGATTTCCCAAATCATTCATCACTCAAATATACTAGAAATTAGAAAGAAGGCATGCTAATTATTTATTAATTAATCTGCTACTTTACATGAATAACAACCAACGCTCAATTCTTAATCATAAATCACATATTTTATTTAATCATCATTCACACAATTAAAGTCGATAATACAAAGTTATAGCCAGCTGATTGAAAATTGGTTCGTCCCCTTTTATTTATTTTCGTGGCCAATCAAATTGATCTTATACACCTTCTATTGCTTATTTAGTTCTATACCTAATCATCATCATATCTACTTGGTGCATATCGTATATGTCCATTATTTCTCTTACCACGAGCGATTTAATAGTCCCTTTAGTTTTTTCCCCCTTCAGAGATCACAATATCCTCTATTGGATATAATATTCTCAATACTCAAACATGAGATCACTTGTTTGTGAACTATTGTTTCAACTTCACCTTTTTCAATTGCACAAAATTGTTGCACAACATCGTTTTCTTTGATGATTGTTTTTTTTGCTTAATTGTGTTTTTTTGTCCTCAATGAAATTTAGTTCAACAGTTAATTTACCCATTGCTTTGACACCAAGCACAAGATCAAAAGGGCACTAATTAATTTGATTTATGTATGAAAAATAAATAATATATAACTTAAATATGTGGGGAACTAAAAATGCATGTGTTTATACTACTAGTAAATATATAATATAATGTTGTAAAAAAAATTAATAATAAATTTATTTTTAATACTAATTGTATATAATTAGAACTTAAAAAATAATTTTGTTATTTAAACAAAATAATTAATATAGTAGTGTTGGTTGTTAAAAAACAAATAATAACTTAAATATGTATTTTATGTTGACCCAACGCCAATATTAACCCAAACCCCAGTTCATGTTGGCCCAACAAGCAACCAGACCCAGTGATTATCAATCGACTTCAAAACCAAACTAAGCCTAGGTCAAATATTGGGGGCATTTCAATTTAATACGTAATTGTTTTCATTGCCCACTTTTTTTCTTTTTTTTTTCCTTCTTTCTAAAACTTACAAAAAGAAAACAATATTAAACCTGGGCAACTTCACCGACACAAGTTAGAGTTTATTGTTGTTATTATTTTCGTGGCTATCAAATGCCCATTCTATAGGATATAGTCCGAAACGTTATTTTCATGGAGGGTAGAAGGTGAACGTTAGATACTAAATCTGACAACGCATCTTAAAGCAACTACCAAATCTTCTGGGTGTTGTCTATAGTGGGGACATTTCATGAAATTAATCCTACCGATGTTTATCTCGCAACTTCTTTCAATATCTTTTTTAACAGGCAAAACAAAATTTAATTAAGAAATGACTATTGTTTTCTGTTTATTATTTATCCTATTCTAATATATCTAGAAATGTTTGTTTTTATTGTTTGTGTGTCAATGATGCTCATGCAAAGATTGCAGAATTAAATTTTTGTAGTTCCAATTCATCGTTAAAAACTCCAGATAAAAACAATAGTATTATGTGTACACATATATGCATATATCACCTAATAATCATGTAACTTTTACTATATAATAATTATAACTGATGTCACCTTATTTTCTACAATTTATATTTTGATTTTATTCATATATATATATATTTGTCAGAAGCATTGTTCTAATGAAAATTGTTTCCACTTTTGTAACTTGTAAAAATCATTCATATAATATTTATCTTTTAAATACAATATTTTAAAATTAGATTAGTCAAAGAATTGGTAAAAAAATCATTATTTATTTGTTTAATTGTGGTTACTCGTGATGCGGAAATACCAATTTATACACTATGTTAAATAATAAATCAATCTAAAATTACAAAAATCAAGTTGGGTAAATTTTTAAATTAACATAAAATGATTTACATGTTTTACAAGATACATAATTTGTAAATAAATAGGTAAATGATAACAATCCATATGTGGACCTTATGTACGATTCTTTATTTACATAAACCATGTTTCTGAAAAAAAAATTTAAAAATACAAAAAAAAAACATAAATATCGTTTTAAATTGATTTTTATTCGATTTTGATAGCTTTATCAAATCAATTCAGCTCGTCGAGTCTAGTTTTAAAACTATGCTTTCCTATATTATTAGCTTTAACACTATCAGATGAATAATCTTTTCTCCCCTTTACATCCCATGATCCCATATTAATGTACAAATTTAAAATAACTACTATTTGATTTGTGAATTAAATTCCTACCTATCCTCACAATTTGTGGTAATAATTGACATACTGTCTAAAAAAATATTGGCCCATCATTATTACGCTTTTATATCTAGGACTTATGGTATTTGAAAGATATTAAACCTTGACTAACTTGAGTCAAATCGGATAGACCAACTAAAAGGACTAAGACTCTCTCAATACATTTTTTTTTTCATTTACTAGATTAGAACTAAAATGACAATATCTTATTCAAGGAAAATCAAATTTTTATCACTTGCACCAGTAGACGTTGGTGTCATGGTTATGTGTAAAGTTGCCTCAACAGATGAGTTTAAAGTTGAATTGTGTTTTTGGACTTGTGTGATAAGTTGTTGTCTTAGTGTTTAACATCACAAGTGAAGTTCAAAGCAAGTGATTCTTGCACTTATGGGATCTAATTCTGAAACAAAAATAGACCATTACCAACAAACAAACAAGAAATCCACTTTCATTAATTTTTAAGCTAAAACTTTTTTATTTAGTGATTCTTTAATCTTTTAGAGCATTCTTTAAATCTGTTCTCAAATCTTAATGCAACCCAAAAGTTTTTTAGTTTCCAAACCAGCACAGTAACATTGTACATTAAATTAAACCAAGAAAAATAAGTCAATCATGTGTTTGGGTGAATCATTTTGCCTCGATAAACTATACAGAAAGTCAAATGTTATGGTATTTGATTCAATGACTTGCTTTCGTTCAACCAATGCACATGCAATTGGCACGGTTAATTCAACGAGTCTCTGCCTCAATCAATGTTTATGTCATTCAGTACTTTGCCTCTTCCCTCTCTTTCTCTCTCTCAAAATCAAAGCACACTAACACAAGTCCAACCCCACCAACCCTCTTACAAAGAAGTTACTACTCTCTACTTTGTTGTTCAGATTGTACTGTGGTGTTTTTTTTTTTTTTTTGGGTTTTTATCTACTCTTAGTTCTCCGTCACTGCTCAGTTATTCTGAAGAACGATGAAAATGTCATTTGGCAATCATTAATTATGAAAATTAGGAAGCATGTGTGTCTCCTTCCTAAACCATTCTTTTCATTTCCTATTAATTTGGTTAGCATTTGTCGGTCTGCTTTTATTTGAGTCTTTTTCTCATAGGAGGCTGTCCCCTACAGTGCTTCAGCTGCCTACAGCTACCTCCAAAACTCCCTTCAATATTATCAATATTCTCCTAATTAGGTTGTCGGTGAAAAGATCTTCAGGATGGAATTGCAGCTTATTTTCCTGCTAATTAAGCTACATTTTGTTATATGTATTCCTCAGCTTCATGAATATGCTGGTATGAGCTTAATTTATGTCTTTTACTACTTACATGTATTCCATTTGAGTAGCCCATAAAATTTTAATGAACTTGAAATGTGGTACATTATACATTTATACATTTATAGAGTCTTTGTTTGTATGGGGAAATGTTCCCTTGTTGAAAATGAATAGATGGAAAACTAATTTCAAGCTTACTGGAGACTAGAGAGTGATATAGTCACAGCTTATCTATTTTGCATATTTGGATGCTCATGGGTTTTCGTATTGGTTCTCAGTGAGATTGTAATTTATAAATGAGTTTTGTCTTAGTTCCAACCTAATTTGTCCAAGCATGTCAAAATGGCTTACCTTTAACTTCTTAATATGCTAAGTTCTTTTTTGCTCATATTCACAATCCTTGAGTGGTAAAATGTGTTTATTGTTGAAGTGAAGATCGAAGCTCTAATATTGAGACACAAGTCTGTCTGGTCTGGTATACTATAGCAACGCAAGTCAGTAGTCAAAATTATTTGAGTGTGTTATTTGTGTTTGCTTACCATTCTAGGCACAGACAATAACATAAATATGATAATATGATTGTGCAATCATTAATAGAACATCATGCTCTGGATTATAGAAGCAGCAGGTCTTTCACTTTTTTTTTTCGGGTCACCATGTCAATAATTTAGCATTTTTGACAACCAATGCAAGTAATGAGCAGGTTTGCTATGATTTTAGAATGGACAAGAGAAGAGAAAAAAAAAAAAGCTTCAGATAAATGAATCTGAACATATGGTCTCTGTAATTCAGCTTTCTTAGTGCCACCTGAGCAGTTTTATTTCAACTTATTTAATAGTTTATAACTTCCTCTCTACGATGTTCAAACTCACAATTATCCATATTAAATTTCAAATTCTGTAGCCACGTATCTGCACCATTCGAGAATCAGCAGCCATTCAAGTATTGCATTCCCACCATCAGAATCACCTTCTGGAGTTCCCGATAGTATTGCACTTCCACCTTCCAAGGCATCTTCTAGCATTCCCAGAAGTATTGCACTCTCACCTTCCAAATCATTCCCCAAAATGAAATGGACGCACAGTTCTATGGACTATCCAATATCACACCATAAGCATCACCATTCCAGAATAAAGTCCATCAACCAAGTTCCTGCACCAACCTATCCAATCCACCCTCATACTCGTCAAGGTTTGATTCTCTGGAAAATAAAGTTCATGCACAATTTCAACATTTCTTGACTTGGAACACCCCAAAATTAATTACATCTCTTCTGTATACTTCTCTTGAAAATGTAGGTTCTCCAGTCTTCAAATCACAACATCCATCCTCTTCACCTATGAGCTGGAATTTAAATGCAGCAGCACCAGCACCTGCACCATCAACAACAGCTCTACCACACCACTTGAATGGTATTAAACATTCATTTTGGTCATTTCTTTTGCATGTGCTCCTTATATCTTGTCAACCCTGATGTCTAACTAGATTTAGCACCTCATTCTTTGTGGCATGCTTTGACCATCACCATCAGTGCCCTCTCCTTCACCTAGAATTTCACCTTCAGGTTCATCATTGAAGAAGAAAAAGACTCCACCACCAGCATATACTTTGGTTCTACCATCTCCACCGCCTAACAAAGGTATTAAGAGTCTAGACTTTTTCCCGCAACTGTAAAATTTTACAGGATTTTTATATTACACATTTACATTGATTGCTTCTTTTCAACAATCTCCACCAATTTATGTGATATGTATGTATTGATCCTGTTGTTCTAACAGATCCTATTCTTAATTGACCTTTAGATTGTATGTCGGTGACTTGCTCTGAACCCTTGACATATACACCTCCTGGATCAGCTTGTGGTTGTGTATGGCCACTTCAAGTTAAACTTCGCATCAGCATTGCAATATACAAGTTTTTTCCTTTGGTTTCCAAGCTTGCCAAAGAAATTGCAGCTACTGTTTTGCTGAACCGTAATCAAGTACGCATTGTGGGAGCTGATGCAACTAGCCAGCAGCTAGAGAAAACCACTATTCTCATAAACTTGGTACCTCAAGGAGTGATGTTTGATGATACAACGGCATTTTTAATATATAAGAAATTCTGGCAGAGAGAGATTCTCAATGATGCTTCTGCCTTTGGGGACTATGAAGTGCTCTATGTTCATTATCCAGGTTATACATTAACATAAGTTTCTTAAGACCATTTTGTGTTTGTATTAATATGAAGTCAATAAATGTAGTATATTTGGTTTTATTTATCCTTTTGGATAACACACGCAGGCCTTCCACCATCTCCACCTTCAAATGTTCATGGTATAGATGTTGAACCATACCCTGGTCGCGGCAACAATGGAACAATAGTGAAACCTTTGGGAGTAGATATCTCAGGGAAGAAAAAAGAAGGGGGTGGTGGAAGAATGGTTATTATGATCGTGCTGTCATCTTTTACTGCCTTTGTTCTATTCATTGGAGTAGCCTGGCTTTGTCTCTTGAAATGTGACTCCTGCACTCTCGAACCTGAACAAATTCCAGATGTCAAAATTCAATCCTCTTCAAAGCGATCAGGTAACTTAAAAGTACTGATTCTGTCAAAATCTTGATGGCACTTTAGAAACAGTAATATGAAAATTTATGTTTTCTATAATTTCTTTAAACAATTAAGCATCATAGTGATTTATTTCTTGCAATTAGAAATACTTCTATCCTTTGTTTGAAATCTTGTAATTCTAAGTGAACTGCTTACACCATAAAATGAAAGGGCTGTCATGAATGTTTCTTATGGAGTAGTATGACTGACACAAAGTGAATTACTCTTTCACCTTTTACAAAAGAAAACCTTGTGCTTGTTACTTTTAAACACTTATTTTTTGAAAGAGACTCCCGATTAGAAGGGCTCTGCAATGTCAGTTTCAATTATAAATATTTTTTCAATCTAATTTGTATTATTAGGCTACAGGTGGCTAGTGGTATGTACATAGATTTTTTGCACATCTAAATCTAATGTTAAGGAGCACTAAATCTAATGCTTGAAATACCTAATAATAGTCGGTAATCTTAAGGTGTACCTTTACTTTTTTATAATTTTAAAAGACCTAATTTCAAGGACAGAATCGATGTTTTACTCACTTTAAAATATTTCATCAATGCAGTTTTAAGTGTTTCAGGCTTTCAGCCATTCAGGTTGATATGCTAATCTAGTCTTTTACTTTTTGTGACTTCTCGGGACATTTTGCTTGGAAAATCTACATCTTCAAGTAGCTACAAGTAGAATTCACTCTAAATATAAAACTGAATATGTTGAAAGCAGGGACTGCCAGTGCTAGGTCATTGACTTATGGGAGCATGCCAGGTTCTAGATCAATGTCCTTCAGTTCAGGAACAATAATATACACAGGATCAGCTAAAATATTTACTTTGAATGAAATAGAGAAAGCAACAAATAACTTCAATTCTTCAAGAATATTAGGAGAAGGTGGCTTCGGTCTTGTTTATAAAGGTGACCTAGATGATGGCAGGGATGTGGCAGTGAAGATTCTCAAAAGAGAGGACCAGCATGGTGACCGTGAATTCTTTGTAGAAGCTGAGATGCTTAGTCGCTTGCACCATAGAAATTTAGTTAAATTGATAGGTTTATGCACAGAGAAACAGACTCGCTGCTTAGTCTACGAGCTCGTCCCTAATGGCAGCGTGGAATCCCACTTACATGGTAAGCAGCAAAGTCACTGATGATGAAAGTCACCAACTCTTTAGGAAGCCAATTCATAAGAGTCTGACTTTTGAATGCTCTAACTTGTTCCTAGGTGCTGACAAGGAAACCGAACCACTTGATTGGGATGCACGGATGAAGATTGCACTTGGTGCAGCTAGGGGATTGGCTTATCTGCATGAAGATTGTAATCCATGTGTCATACATAGGGACTTCAAATCCAGCAACATTTTATTGGAACACGATTTTACACCCAAAGTTTCAGATTTTGGATTGGCTAGAACAGCACTGAACGAGGGAAACAAGCACATCTCAACACATGTTATTGGAACATTTGGGTAAAAATCCCTTCCCAGCCCTTTTATTTGATGCTTATGAATCATGGACGTGATAGTCAAATGAGCACGTTTACAAAGTACTCATTTCACTCCAACTTCTCGTGTTTATCAGATCCCGGTGAACTTTTTTTTACACAGATATACATTACCATTTCTGTGCATTTCCTCTAGATGAAACTGATTTTTTGCCATTAAAATCTTGTTTTGCAGCTATGTAGCTCCTGAATATGCAATGACTGGTCATCTCCTTGTGAAAAGTGATGTTTACAGCTATGGAGTTGTACTCCTTGAGCTCCTAAGTGGAAGAAAGCCTGTGGATTTGTCACAGCCAGCAGGTCAAGAAAACCTTGTTGCTTGGGCTCGTCCACTTCTTACAAGTAAGGAGGGTTTGCAGAAGATCATAGACTCAGTTATAAAGCCCTGTGTTTCTGTCGATAGCATGGTAAAAGTTGCAGCAATTGCATCCATGTGTGTGCAACCAGAAGTCACTCAACGTCCTTTCATGGGTGAAGTTGTTCAGGCGTTGAAGCTGGTATGCAGTGAGTTTGAGGAAACAAGTTATGTAAGACCAAAAAGTTTTCGAGTTCCAGGTGGGAGAGTGGGCTTTTCAGAGTAAAACATAACACTGCCTCAGCCTTTTCTTATAAACCTGGTTAAGAACCAAGGTAGCATAATCTTCGTAAGAGATGCTCAGTACACGGGGCAAGGAATTTGAGTCGTTCAGGTTGTTTGTGTAGAGGGAGCATGAATTTTCAACTAAATTACATTTATGCAAATGATATTCACATACCCCTTTTTGATCTTTACTCATCAAGCCTGGACATATTACAATCATATGTCTTAGCCTCTACCTGTATGTGAAACTTTAAGTACATAAATCGACTCATACATCAAGCCAACTAGACAAAACAATGAGAAATCTCGGCATAATGAAACAAAACTAAATAATGTATTTCTGTTCCATTATTACTTTGTTTGTAGCTCTTTATGTCAACCAACTGATTAAGGACTATACACAATGTTGAGAAGTCTCCCATCGCCTGTCTCAATTCTTAAATATAACTTATATATCTATTGTATAACTTTATATGTATATTTAATTTTAAAATGAAATCTAATATGGTAAGATTGAGCTCATCCTTGTTAATATTCTTAATAGAAGAGTAGTACTAAAATTCATCCATTCTTTTTCTTAGCCAACTCAATGATCTCACTTTTACTAGCCTATCCATAGCACTACATTCTATATGCTGAGAAAACACCGATTTCTGTCCATCCATGTAGTCCCCATAGGAGAAAAAACCAAATTGCCACCCATTCATGTATCTGTGTTGGGATCCGGTTATCTAAACTAATAAGATAGCATTATAGCACTATATGATTTTTGACTCTTTGCTTTTATGAATAGTTATTATTCCTCTTAATAATATTTGGCATGTAATGGGAGGAGTGGAGGACAGTATCAAATCAACCAAATTCTGAAGGACTTCTACGTAAATTAATAGTACTCAACTCCATATGTTTTTATCCAATTTCTCAGTGGTCACATTTCATCAAAATTAAAACTAGTAAATAAATTTCAATATTATTGTCAACAAAGGAAAGGAACGTAGCTGGATGCCAAACAGCAAGAGTAACTTAACAAAAAGAAAACAAGCTACATTCCTCGATCCAATCCTAGCTACATTCACAGGTTCAGGCTTCCACTGTAGCGGCTGAAAATGTCATCCTATAGAAGCCTAGAGGATTCTATTACACATTTACACTGATTCTGATACAGAGCAGAAATTACAAATACAATAAATAACCTAAAAACACCATCAGAAGCTATGAAGAAGAACAAAAGGCTACTGGAGATATACCATTTTTCATTGATTTCCTATCTTCATGATATCAACAGTGTGGTACTGTAACAGCAAGTGAACTGGTTACACGATAAAATGAAATGGCTATCACATTAATACCTACGGAGTCGTGTAATGAACACAAAGCCAACTATTCTTTACATAATACCGTGTTCGTCACTTTAAACGGCATATGCCTATTTTTGGAAAATATCAATTTAAAATATTTTTTTTACTTTTGTTGTGTTGGAGTGTGACATAGACATAGAGTTTTACCAGTGATATGTATCTGGAAAATGAAAAACCTATTTGGCAAACTGCACTTAACAGTATTGAAGAGAAATTGATGTTTTAAAAACACAGTATTTTTTTAATTTGGGAGACTTCTACTTATGGGTTCTACATAATGTTATTCTGTTCTGGAACAATAAATATACAGAACCAGCTAACTAAGTTTTTCAAGAATATTAGAAGGTGGCTTTTTGGTCTTGTTTATAATGTGGCCTACATGATATGTGGTAATGAAGATTCTCAAAAAGATGACCGTGAATTCTTGGCAGAAGTTGTGATGCTTTGCCGCTTGTGCACCATACAAGTTTAGTTAAATTGTACAATATAAGCAGAGACACACACTCACTGCTTAGTCCATGATATATATTAACACTGTGCGTGCCTTACCTGAGTGCTGGATTCTAAAATGAAGTCGTAAAACAATTCCTCACCCGTGAGGAAGTGTTTCTTACATGCTATAATAGGTTCGTCACCGGAAAAAAAAATCAAAAAAACATCCAATGAAAACTTGGGTGAATTTCGTGTTCAAGAGAAGGGAAAGAAGACAACAAAACTATTTCAAATTAATTAGTTAATAAATTTAAATTTAGTAATTGTTTCAAATTATTAATTAAATTTATAAAAGATA
The DNA here is from genome assembly GCF_000004515.6 of Glycine max. Taxonomy (NCBI): domain Eukaryota; kingdom Viridiplantae; phylum Streptophyta; class Magnoliopsida; order Fabales; family Fabaceae; genus Glycine; species Glycine max. The sequence continues at coordinate 43,347,277 of NC_038249.2, forward strand.
ATGTAATTATTAATAAATTTAGATTTAACAATTATATCATTAATATAAAATAATTCAAAATTACATTTTCAAAATAATTACTCAACCGGTAATTGGTCATCAATCTTGACCATTTATTATTTTAATAATATATTGTACGGTCTTAACCATTGTTTACCGGTGTACCTCAAAACAAACTAGTTCATATTAGAATTCGCCTACATTTCTGACCAAAACCCACATCGAATGGTATTATAATATCAGGTGAACTAACTGGTTACACCATAAAAAGAAAGGGCTGTCACACCATCACTTACAGAGCCGTGTGATGAACACCGAAAACTATTCTTTTGCCCTTTACTAAATAATACCGTGTGATCGTCACTTAAAGTGGCATACACCTATTTTTGAAAGAGTCCTTGATTATTGGAGGGCTGTAATATCAGTACAACTAATAATTATTGGAGAACTAATGTAGACTAAGTTGATAGTAATAATTAGGATTTTGTAGGTATCTTCTATAACTGAAGACATTTGTTAGCAGTTTCTTAACTTAAAATGTAACAAACAAATTTATTGGCAGTTATATATTGTTAGGTGATAAAAAAAAAGTTGGTAATGCAAACTGAAATGGTTGAGATGACAAATCTTAATCTGTTTCGTATAGAGATTTCCTCACAGATCTTATTGATCACATAGAAATAGTTTCCATTTTGCTCACAGCACTTATTTTTTTTAAAAAAAATGTTATATATAAAGAGAAAGTGATAAGAGAATGACCACTATCGAGCAGTGTGACCATATCAAGTAATTATCCAGCAGAATAACCACTATCATTCAATTTAACGTGGTCCAATGAAAAACACCTTAATTCACCTCAAAAAATCGAAAATACGTTTAGTATAGCACTAACATGTTTGTTCAGGAAAAACACTTATATGTGACTAGTTACATGACCTCTTCAATTTCAACTCCATAATGTTGAAATTTTAGGACATACGGATCAAATATCAATAATTATGAAAAATATATTATATTAAATGATCAAGAAGAGTTTTAGAAATATGATTCATAATAATTAATCAAACAAAAACAAACAAATCTAAATAACAGTTACACACAATTAGTTTAATGATTTTCTCAATTAAATCTGCTTATTTCTCATGGAATTTTTATTTTCTGATGGAAGAGAGGAAAAATTATTTTTTAATTTGGTGTCTATGAGACCATAATCATGTCTCAGGTTTTAGATTTGCATTATCCCTTAATGGACCAAATTAGTTTTCGCTTATTAAATTCATCAATTTTCTATTGATAATCTAATAAGTTCATCAAATTAAATCATTTATATTAAATTCATAAAAAATATAAATAACCAATATAAATATTATAATATAATATATAATCCAATTAATTAATTAATTAAAAATTATAAAATTCCTAACGCAGAATTATACTGTTATTTTTAATATATGTAGGGAATGTATACAGTGAGAAAGTCATTTTATATAGGTCATACAATTATACATTGATAATAAAGATTAAAGCTTTGTTAAAGTTACATGATTGTGTAAAACCACATGAATTGTGTATTCTAATTGAGTATTTTTTTTTTATCAAATTTAATGATCAATATTTATTTTTCTTCCTCTTGTATAATAAAGGATACATTTCTGTCCAAAAAAAATATAATAAAGGATACATTATAGTGTGAAAAGTTAAAAATTAACTATACAAATTATATTCAAATCAAATTTAGCTTTTTCAACTCAATCTTGGATCTTGCATAATCTGCTTCATATGCAATGGTATTGCTGCCGGCTGAAAAGTAATTATCAGTGGTTTGGGAAAAGCTTTGCTTGGATTGAAATAATGTTGACTTTTATTTACAAATTCATTTTGTAATCTGGCTTAACTCTAATAAAGGTCATGCAATGGTGTTCTTTATCTTCGAGCCTCCATAAGTGCACCAAACAAATCACACTAGTCATCAAACTCCACCCCTTGACCACGAGAAGCTCCATCGCACATCAATGCCATAACCAAACACCAGAAGTGCTGTCCAATAGTTCCGGCAACCACAATCGCACCCAGGAACAGGCTAGCACTCAAAGCAGATTCAATACATGTAGCAATTGCTACTATATTTGACTCTACCCTTCAAATAATTAATTTCATATCACCAGGTATTGCAGATGCTACATTTGATCTTAATAAAAGTTAGAGAAAAATATGTATTTTATAATAAAACACCAGATGTTTGTTATCTCTTCTCACCTATGTGGGACTTAGTAATGAGTAGTTCATGTGCTCAACATTGAGCATCAAATAATCTTTCTATTCATAACACCGTCCAAGGGTAGCTATCTTTGTCATGTTTGTTAGTGCATAACACTGGTAATTTTGACAAATGAGTGAATTGAAAAGAAACAATTTCAAATGATTTTGAGACTGCATGTCCTTGCTCTGCATGAAAAAGAGAAACAATAATTCCACTTCTCCAAAACAGAGTCTGTAGACAACATAGTTGTCCTGTTTAATGTGTTGAATCTTGAATTTTTCCATACAGAAATTCATGGATGCCCTCCTGTCGCTCTGGGTTGATTGCCCTTGTGTTTTCGGTTCAGTTCCTCGGTTCTTGCCTCTCTTGGTTCTGCCGCTGCCATCGAATTGAATAACAGCTGGCGAATACAAAGCCCGTGCGTGAGAATTAAGTCAAGGATTCACCACTTTCTCAGATTTACAAACAGTTAAAGCAAATCTGCAAAACAGAATCAAATCAACAATTTAGATTTATCAATTACAGATTATTCAGTACTTCCTAATTTTTAAATTATTAGTATTATTAGTACTAACCATGCATAAAGATATTTAAAGGTTACTAATAATCCGATTAATCATTTTTTACACACCTGCTTCACATAAACAGAATCAATAACCACTCAAAAAGCGAAGAATTTTTAAGGGTGAAAGAAGCCCTTCCAGATGAGGCAAAAGCCCGAGCCTTGGACAAAATTTTGAACTAGAGATTGCAGGGCTTTACCCCAAAGGGAGCCCTTCCAGAAATTCTCGAAGGCCTAAGATAAACTCAGGCCCAAGAGGGGGTTTGGAAATAGTTTTCAACCAGCAATAGACGCGCCTCGGTTAGAACCTCACTAGCTGCGTCATTGCCCCAAGCGCAAAGATGTTTAGCTCTGCTGTCTGACAAGTCATTTTATAGTACCTTCTGTCAGTCTCATCTATTGGTATAGTCGATGTGGGACTTCATGGCAATCTCTATGTACCTGTGTAGGCTTCTGAACCTTTAAACTTTGATTCACAGGCTTAATCAACTTGTTAACATGATGGCATGTATATTTTTCAGAACTTCAAATCTTGGATTAAGAAAAAGATGAAAAGGTTGAAGAGGAGACCCTGCTAGACAGCTAGAGGACCGGATGTGGTGGAAAGACTGGGAATTTTTCAATAGCCTCTCCCCTTCTCTCACAATAAGAAACTGCTTAAAACCTTTTTTTCCACCCCCACCCACTTGAAGAATGCGAGCCCCTAATCTCAACTTTCTCTTAACAGTTTCAAATGTTCTTTTTTCAATTTAATTATAACTGTTTTTGCTGATAATTGGATTTTGATTATTTATGCTGTATTATATATATTTGAATTTGTATATAGGCTACACGTTAGTGTTGTGGCGAGTAGTATGTGTACATTTGGAAAAATAAAACTATCTCTATCAACTCCACCTAATAATTTTGCTTACATAGAAAGCTAATTTTCGTGTATTTTAGTAATATATATTGATGAAAAAGAGAGGGACGAAATTAACTTAGAAACTCACCACTTCTTCCTTTTCCCCATATTCTTCAAGAATGGCCTGAACGAATTGAGGAAGACGAAATATCAGGAAAGGATCAAGAACGACCATTAGACTTTACCTTCACGTGGTAATTCTATTCCTTCATTGATCTTTTCTTATGTTAATTATCTTCTTTAAAATCCTTGATATGCATTGATCTATTAATGTGCGTAGCTAGTTTTTGATTCTTTCCTTCCCGTTGATCTAAGCTACATTTTCTTGGTTGAGATATGTGTGAGAGAGACTGTTTAATTTGTTTTCATGCTACATTACATGATGCATCGTCTCATCACAAACTAATCTTTACAATTCATTACCATTACTGTAACTGTAGTTAGGATTGTTTCAATTAGAGTAAATTTGTTGGAGTTGTTTTTTTATTATTGTTATTATTTGTTTTGTTTTTCATCATTTGTTTATAGTTCTCCTTAAAAATGTCAATAGAAATAAGTTTGACAAACACTTTTCCTTTTAACATCTTATCTTTTTTTTTCCAACATAAACTTGTGTTTTAAAAAGTGAAATGTTGAAAGGGAAGGAGTTTGCCAATCTTTTTCATGTTAAGATTCATCAGGAGGCACCACATGTTTACACCATGTAAGCAAATGTATTAATAAAGCATTATTTTAGATAATTTTTTGTCTGTGTAAAGGAAATTGTTGTTTTGAGCAAAAAAGTTTTTATGAAACATGCACGAACGTGTGTTGCTGCAAAAACATATTATATATATATATATATATATATATATATAATTTTTTTAATTAATGTTTACTTTAAAAAACAATAACCGTCCAAATGTGTTCGTGTGTTTGTGCTTTGTTTCTTTCGTGCTATTGCTGGTGTGTAAAAGAAAGTTGCATCCTTCTTGCTTTCTTGTTTGCGAAGAAACAAATAATACAAAAAAAAACTAAATTTGGTTTTATTTTGTTAAAAAAATCTTGAAAAAGAGAGGTATGGATCCTCCTTATGTAACAGGATTAGAAGGGGGAAAAAGGATTAAAGTGCTTCTTTAAATAAAGTAAATAAGGGTAAGAAAAATAAATATAATAAGAATAAATATAAAAAAGTTTATTATATGACTTGGTCAATTTTTCAGGCGAAAGAAATAAAAAAATAATTAATATTAATCAAATTGAGTTTTTCATACTATCATAGGAATCTAACATGTTAAATAAAAATTGATTTTTCATATTTTTTTCTATTAAAAGGAAGTAATTATATTTTTTTTAGATTATTAATTTTTCATAATTATCACCTCTCGACAAATGTATTAGGAGTTTATAATGATTTTTTTTTTACTCTTTCATATGCATTAATATGCACTGGATCTGATTTTGTTTTGCACAGCTGATATTATAAGTTTTTTTTTTTTGTTTTCTAATAAATAAATTGGCAGGTGTTTAATAAGATTTGTAAAACTTTTGCATGCAAAAGCAAAGTCATCGTGGTATCTAAATATTGATAAAGAAATAATTTTTAATTAAATATAAGTGAGTACAGTTAGTATTCCGATGTGGATAGTCACTTGCTTATTGGTAAGTTAAAGGTGTCATATGTTGCACTTGATTGAAATATGTGTGAAACTATTTGATTTTTCTGCATATATATATATATATATATATATATATATATATATATATATATATATATATATATATATATAGATGTGAAAATAGATCAGTTGGATTTGATTTATCTTAATCTCTCTTATAAATGGATCAATTTAATTTGATTCACTTTTCGTTGAAGCACAAAAACATTGGTTGGATCCAACCCACCAATGATTAATAGGTTAAAAGGGCTGGTTTTTCAATCCACCTAAATTCTAAAAAAACAATTTAAAGAAATCAACAAAAAATTAATTGTTTTTGAAAATTAAATTTAAATATTTAGCATAACTTTAAATAATCAATTATAACATTATTTTTTAATTTCATGAGTTTAAAAAATATAAAATATTAATTAAATTTAATCTTTCATTGTCCACACACCACATCTACAATAAGACATATCAACAACAAGCTAAAAAATATCTTGCCCGAAAGGTAAGCCGAATACATGTGGTAATCATATAATTATAAATATATAATAACAATATTTTAAAAAAATGATAAAATCATTTCATATTTATTATTATTTTTTGTTCTTTAAGGTGGAGTAGGCGATTTCATCTAACCCACACCACACAATTTCAACTTGAATGGACCGTGTTCAATTTTTAAGATGTTATAAAAAAATTAGATGGACTGATCCTATGGTGGACTAGATTGACCCATGATTCTCTGATTCATTTTAACAACTCTATACATAAGGTACATCATCACCACGTCACGAATTGATTCTAATCATTTTCCTGTTTTAAAAAATTTGAAGGCAAGCAACAAGTACTCAAACTGTATTTTATAGAAATGGGTTACAGTTTAAACCCAGCTTTGAGGAGATGCAACAACTTTTCCTTTTAGAAAAACCAAAACTTACTTGATAATAGAACAATCACTCTTCACCGACAATTAACAAATAAAATACATCAATTTCCAGCCCTACATGCTATAACTAACAGTCCTTCTTGTCTTCGAATTACACTTTTTTTTTTTCATTTTTCTTTAGATAATTTTCATATTACACACTCATCCTTAAATACCAGCCAATTTCCCCAGCCTGTCCCTTAAAATCTTCAGTCCCATGTACCTGCGAAAAACATAAATATATTATAAACTATACAAATTAGGTGAGGAATATTATTTAGTCTGATTACAAATTTGATCTTTATACTTATTGTTTTGTTTTATATATTACAAATTTGATCTATCTGCTTACATCATTTTTTACGTTTTGGTCACTGTAACTAGAAACTAGAGTTTTAATATCTACATATACAGTTTTAAGTCTATTTTAGTCCCGATCGTTCAGTTTTAAGACACTAAACGAAGTTAAAAATGCATGTCTGAGGACTAAAACGTCTAATTTTAATGTACAAGACCTAACAACTATAAAATGTTGCAACTATAAAGAACCTTAACCTTTATTTTTTATTGGTAATTTGACACCCTAACTTCTATACTCTATAGTAGCAAAGTTAATCCAAAGGAGATATAAAGTTGATTGGATGGTTAAAAGGAAAAGAAAGTCAATCTTATACTCTATTGTAACAAAAACTAACAAAACTCATAATTAACATTTGCTGGTAATAATAATAATAAAAAAAAGTCAATCCAAAGATGTTTACTCAGTGTTTATGTTCTCTATGTACATACCTGCCCATCATCATCACAGTGGCTTGAGGGTTGGTTCCTGGCGACTCAGAAAATGTTGAGCCATCAACCACACGAAGTCTATCAACACCAAGAACCTTATGCTCAGAGTTAACAACCTTCCCCACATGGCACCCACCATGGTAGTGCCAAATAGTGATCACAGAGTCTCTACAAAACTGCTCTACTGACTTTGTGTCATTGGGATGCTTGGGAATGAGGTTGATATTGGCCTTCACACTGAGGTTAAGCATTTTCTCTGCATTTTCTCTCTCACACAAAGTGTAGTTTGTGACGTGTTCTGTCTGGACAACCTTTATTGCCAAGCGGATACCCTCCACACAGCGCTTAAGATCATAAGGGTGACTGAAGTAGTTGAAGGTAACAGCAGGGTTGTCCTCTACGTTGGTGTTTATCAACTTGAGCTCACCTGTTGACCAAGGGTTCGCAACTTTTGACAATATGAACCCTCCCCTGAATGCTTCAACTGGTATGTCTCTCTTGCTCTTCACATAAGCTTTTACAGCTTCTCGTGATCTTTGCTTTGGTGGAATTGTGGACAACTGCCCAATCTGGTTTATCATGCAAAAAAGAAAAAAAAAATACTTCTGATATTAGTTGCTAATTTACTATGCATGTTTCTGGATTATGCTTAGCATTGCTCCAGGGACCTTGTTATGAAAGTATGCAATTTCAGAATTCAGATCAATTTCTAGGTAGTTTGCTTAGTGTTTTTTGGTCATGATTAATTTATTAAGCTAAATGGAATTTAGATACTAAGAGCATCTTTAGTATATATCTTTAGGAGTTACCTAAAATTAAGCTACTGCTACATAGTGAATTATAAGGAAGAGAAGATTGCATTAAAAAGAGAAAGTTACTTACATAAGCAAATTGTTATGTGTCACGAGACATGCACATATAAATTTTGAGAGAAAACTATGCAAGTCATTTTTAATTGCATGAATAAAGATGTTCTAATAGTATGAGATAATGACTTGCAACAACACCCAACAGTTAAGCATTCCAATGTGCTCTCTAAGTCTCTAACATTATTTGTAATTTTGTACCCACAATAAGTAAATTTAGTGAATAAATTGCAAACCTCAGCTGACAAGATACCATGGTGGCAGTGAATGCTGTCTTTGGACTGGCCAAACCCACTGCTGGTCTCAATGTAGACACCCAAATTGGTAATACCAACAGTTTCTATGAGTGACTGCTGAACTGGTCTCTTGGAAGGAACAAAAATTGTGTTCATGGGGTTATCAGCCATGCCTTTCCCAACAAATTGATTATCAAGCACAACAGGGATGTTCAATTTCTGAAGCTCTGCTTTTGGGCCAATTCCACTCAGCAATAGCAATTGAGGAGTCCCAAGTGCCCCACTGGACACAATCACCTCACTCTGCCTGTCATTTCCTAGATATGCCTCATGCTGCTTCCCATTTTCATCCTTGAAAATAACCCCTGTAGCTTTTGGTCTTTTTCCTGCAACAATAACATCACCATTTTCACTCATGTATGTGATTGTAAGCTCTACTTATAAGGGCCTAAAGTGTTAACTTTCAATTAGGGAATTTTTTTTTTCATTTTAAATATAAAACATAAAATTAGCTAATGTCATATTTTTGGTAATTTTATTATAAAAACGATTCTTTTAAATAATTTAAACAATATAAATTGTCTTAAAATCATTGTTATTTAATATATTTAAATATAAATTTTATTTTAAAAGTCAATTATAATGGTAATCAATAATATCTATAATCAAATATTGAAATAATCACAAAAAACAATTCGATTCATTTTTGGTTGAGTCCCTCGCTCTAAAAAAAATAATTCGATTTAAACGGACACTAATTCTCCTATACATATAAAACTTATTTTGTGTAATCAATTATATTTATAATGACTAAACCTAATTCAATTCAAACTCACACTAGTTGTCCAACATTATGAAAATTCACATAAAATGACCATTTGAATATGATTATAAAAATGTTTGTTATATATAGTGTTTACATACATACCTTTTGTATCAAAAACAATCTTTTGGACAGTGGCATGGATCAAAACAGTAAGTTTGTGAGGGTTGGCAGAAGCAAGCAATTCAGCAGCTGTGTGGCGACGGCCAAATCTGTCAAAAATGGTTCCTCCAACTTTGGTTCCATACTTGTGATCATAGGTGAAGCCGTTGAAAGGAGACACACCAGCAGCTAGAAGCCCGTCCCTAACTGCTCTCTGCCAATCTGAAAACTTTGGCCGGTGAACAATCTGCTTCTCAACCCAAGGATATGACTCATTCACTAGCTTTGTATCCCACCCCACCTTCCTTATAAATCTGCATTTTATTGTACAAAATGTTATTCATCACTAATGCTATACTAATTTATAGTCACGTTTACTTATTTTGAACATGTGTAATTGCTTCCAAGTGTTAAATATTTTATTCATTTTGAAATAATTAAGTGTTGTTTTACTACCTTCTTTTTTCAATTTATTTATTCTTTTATAATATAAAAAATATTTATTATCTTTTTTAACATTATCCTTCTCTCTCTAAATTAGTGTTTGATAACTTTTCTTTTTTTAAGAAATAAAATAATTAATGAATATTTATATTTATTTATACAATGCATATAAGTTTTAATAAAAGAATCACTTTTATTTTTTAATTAGTTTCTTGGTCTCTAACGGTAGTTTGCAACATATATACAAGTGAAATGCGGAAAAAAATAAAAGTTAAAAATTAGAAAAAGAAAAATAGAATAGAAAAAATGTGTTATTTAGATGGATAGCAATAAGATGGAAAAAGTGAAAAAAATTCTTCCTACCTATTTAAAAAAGTGAAAGATATCATAACAATAAATAAATAAATTATATACAAATTAAAAATAGTTATATTTAATGTTAAAGTTTTATTTTTTACTAATTATATATTATTAAAATATTTATATTTTAATTTTGTCATAAGAAATTTTCTTTAACTTTTAAAAGCCCAAGATCCGAAAAAAATGAAGGAGCTTCGTTCTATTCATGTTGTCATTTCTATTCTTAACATAATAATAAAAAATAAAAAAAAAGAGTAACAATGCACCCACACGGCCACACACTAATATTTCCAATTGATGACAAACAGTAACGATACATTAACACTTCTTTTATATACTATCACTTATATGTCTCTCTCTTTTTCTCCTTAAATAATAAATATTAAGTAACATTGACTGGTCCATGTAACATCAAACAGCAATACTCATTGTTTGAATGCATCCGTGGTTGCAAAATCCAGTGGATACATCAAACAGTTTCATTGTCGTTTGCAATTTGAATTTATATTTATATACCTATTCCAAGGGTTAGAATAGAACCACAGGGCAAAGAACCAGGGATCCAACGTCCCCCTTAATGATTTTACCGAAAAATAAAACTAGCTAAAAACAAATTGAATGACATTGTGTGTGGTCGCTTTTTCCACCCTTGCTTTTTCCTAAGATCTGACACTCTTACCTAACGACTTCCATTACATAAAATAGGGTTATGAAGGAACACACAAGGAGCATTTATTTGATGAAATGGATTTTTATTTTTTTTAAATAGATGTAGTCTTAAAGAAAAAAAAAAAAAAGAAGATGCAGTCTTATCATGAATATCATATCAATGGGTAGGATATATACAATCCACAACTTAAAAAAATGATAATAAAGTACAACTTTATTTAAAAGAAAAATAGGTTGAACTAGAAGTAATAAAAATATAGTTGTAATGGTTAGGTTAAGAATTTTATATTAAATTTAAAACTCATCTTGAAATAAAAGTTTTCAAACTTCAATTATTCAAAATGGTTAAGCAATCAGTTTCCAATTGAAAGACATAGCCTGCTTTGGGGAAGTAGTGTCGTCAATGCCATCTGATCTTCCTTCACCTTGGCCCACTATCTAATAATTATAGGTATTAATGGGCTACATAGCTATGTACCCTTTGTTTTCTATTGGGTAGCATACAAAATGTTAACCCCACTACACAATTTCTTTTGGAAACAAAAATAGAAACAATAATCAGCTGGCAACCAAACCTAGCTAATAATGATAACGAAAGAGAAAGGGAAAATGGAAAAAGCATCCATTGTTTAACTAGAGTAAAATGATGTTTTGGACGTAAACATACAAATGGATTCAAAATGTTTGTACTTGATGGTTGAAAGCAGACGACTGGATAAGCATAAAATTGAGCCTTCTATGCACGCGAGCAATACTAAAAAAAATGACATATATTGATAGAAAATAATGATTTTTAATCAAACTTAGATTTTTATTTAATGCGTCAACTATATATGAATTGCACTTAAAACAAAAATGAGAAGAAAAAAATATCCAACATAAGCTTGTAACATAATGATAAAGAAAAAAAATGAACATAAACGGAGAAAAAAGTTTTAAAATACTTGTTTTAAAAAAATACATAATAATTTCATATTCAAATTTGGCACAATAAAGTTAATTAAGTACAAGTTATATATATATAAAAAAAAAACATACAATGTTGCATACAACTTTCATAATTCAAAATAAAGACGCAAAAAAAAGTAAATTAAAAGAAGACAACTTTTATCAAAGTTCTTTTACTTTTTTTTTACAGCAATCTTTTAAAAAAAAAACTACTTATTTTACTCTTTTTCTTTACAAAAAAATAAACTTCTTATTTGTTTAAGAGATTTAATATATAGAAAGTAGAAATCAACTTAATTCAGGATTAATTGTTTTAGAATTATTTTTTATTCTCATCATTTATTTTTTAATGATAATAATAAGATCACTAGTTATAAGAAAATAAATGAAAAAAATAAGAAAGATACTCGAAATAAGTTGATTGATCTTGATGTATACTTGAATGGTTTTCTTGTTTTAAAAAAGAAAAAAAGTTGTTACCTTGGGTCTGCTCTAGTGTAGAAGCCAGCGTTAATGGAAGTGGCGCCACCCAAAACCCTTCCCCTTGCATTGAGGACTCCGTCTGTTGAAATGAAGTACTGAGAAGCCGAAGTTGGTGAAGTGTCTGCCAATGTAATGTGAAAGTTGTGCAGAAATGAGACATTAGGGTTGTTGAAAGGGACTCCTCCTCTCTCAAGCACCAGAACTTTGAACTTCTTTGACAGTGTTGCAGCCAATGGACACCCTGCTGTTCCACCCCCCACTATTATATAATCATACCCACCACTTTTCCCATTATAACCCAATGAACTTGCTCTTCTTATAAACGGGTACCCTTCATTCCAGTTCTGCTTACCTGCGCGCACCAACCATATTTATTTTCATGTAATGTAGCATTTGCTCACCATATCTTTTATGTAGCTAACTGATGCAGAAAATTGCTAATTTTGAGACGGATTAATTTGTGTCATTGTTACAATATACTACTACTACTATAAAGCAAAGCTTGGAAATTTGTACTGAGAAGGCGTTGTTGAGTTGAGGGTATATGATATAACCTTGAGAAAAAGGTAGATAGTTGAAGAGGCATAATAGAAGTAAGTGCTGCAGCAAGAATTTGACTGCACCAATGAACGCCATTGAATCTCACTAAGAAGCCGCGCGCTGCTTCAACCTCTAAGTGGCTGCCTCTGGTTGGCCTTCTTTTGAGTGTGCCTGTACACCATATAAATATTCTCCAAATACATTCTATCTCTACAATAAATGTGTAGCTACTTATTATTTTTTTCTAATACACATGAAAAATGTATTCAAAATTAAAAAATCAAATGAAAAAAAATACTTATTGAATGATATTAATAGTCATGTGTTTAACAGTAAAATAATTTTACACATATGAATAATTAGTATAACTTTTAAGATAAATCTTATAAAAATTAATAAACTTATCATATATAATTATTTTTTATATTATAACTAGTTCAAATTATTTATACTATTAACATATGATTTTGTTAGTTTAATTGATAGAAATGATTTTATTAATAATTTATAAAACTTAGTACAATATTATTAAAATTACTTAGACCATATAGTTCAATCAATAAACCAGCTAGGTAGCCAGTCTTAGTTATTAGAGATTAAAAACATGTGAGGTTGTTATTCATTGAGAGCCTATAATGTAGCCTCAGCAGACATATTAGGCCAACTCAGGTTAGGCCTATTTGCTAAATAAGTGAGAATATAACTTTCTTAAAAATCTATTTAATTAAAAATACAATATAATAATAACAAAATCTTCATGTAAGTTAATTTATATTATCATTAAATTTTTAATGTAATTTTTGAGGTTATATAATTATTATTTTATTTAAATGCTTAAGTCAATTATCTTACTGCACGCTTAAAAAAAGTCAATTTTTTTACGTTAACAACTAATTCAGACATAAGTTTTGTTGACTTATTTAAAAGAATTTATTGCAAAATAAATATTTAAATAAGTTTTTCAAGGCAAACCATACTTTTGAAAAGGCCGAACAAAACGTTAAAAAAAAGGATTTATACCAAATAAACATGCAGGTCATACCTAGATTTTAAATTAAAACTTGGGTCAAGATGAAGTCTTGTACAAACCTAGCCCCAGCCCAACCTAACTTATTTCTAACGTATGTCAGACTAGAATTGGTATTAATAGATATAAACTAGTTTGAACGGGAAAAATAATAATTGGTACTGTATATATAATTTCCATACTTGAGAATTGAACATGGACCAAATTAATTATTAAGTCCTGTATTAACAACTGCTAAACCAGAACTCAATATTAATCGCAATAATTTTATTATTGTATTTATTGCGTATTTCAATATATAATACAATTCAATTAATTCTATCAGTAATCGAGTAATTTAATGATTTGAGCGTATAGATTATTAAATTAAATTATAGTTCATATTTCGTTGAAAATAATCTTAGGGAAACAATCAGTTAGTTTTTGGTTTTCAAAAATTAAATAAAAAAGGTAATCATTTTGAGTAAACGTCAATAATTTATGCACTTTACTGTCATCTAAATACAATTTTCATTAGTAAATTTGTTAACTTTTATTATAACTATTTATTTTTGTAAAAAAAATCTCATCAAAACTTAAATAATTTTTTAGTACTAGTATTTCATTAAAAATATTTGATCATAATATTTATGTAATCAATACTTTTCTTAAGAATATATACTCTACAAATAATATGAAATATAAAAATAGTTCGTTAACTATATTTTTTGTTCTTGTATATTATTATTATTTTGTGAATTTGGTTTTCTTTTTATTTTTTTTACAATTTTGGTCTTTATTATTTTAATTGTACAACTTTGTTTCATTCATTAGCTTTAAGATTTTGCAAACTGATGTCTTAAAAAGGGGAAGTTTTACTAAAAATTATGTAAAATTTAAAAATCATAGAAGAATTTCACATTTCAATAAAAAAAAATCCTTTCACTCCCTTAATCAATACCTTACTACACTTATTAGCATTTGTCATAACTTTATATTCATTATTCAATGGAAATATTGATGTAAGAGTATAGTAGAGTATATGTATCTATACAGTCGTCACAATAGCATTGATGGTAAATACTTGGTATTACATACAAAACCTAAAGTTAAAGGATGAATCAAAATTTTACAATTAACATAATAAAGTGATTAAATTTTAAAAAAAAAACGAACTAAATTCTCAGAAAGCAATAATGGCAATAAATGTAACTCTCCCGTGCTTGTTCAGAAAGTCTGAAACAACATCTGAAGAAGGCATTTAATGAGGAAATGAAGTTCAGAGGAAGCTGACCGTTGGATTTGGTTGATCACATACATCCTCTGCAGACTGAACCACACCACTTTTACACCAAGACAGCTCACTCACCAGCAAGAGCAATAAAGCTCTATATTTAATATTCTACCAAATATATGTAACTTCTCTCCATTCACTGTATTTTGGTTGGTTGTTCATTTTCATTTGATTAATAATTATAAAAAATTTACTTTTCTTTTCTCAGTTTTATGGTTTTTAGAAGAAAAATATTAAAATCTTCATTTTGACGTCTTTGAATTTTAGTTTAATTATATTAAGACTTTGCATTATTGAAAAATTATACTTATACCCTTTCTGGTTCTTATTACAAGGGCATGACTTGGAGGAAATTGATGGTTCTTCTTATTACTAAGTCACAGCTCTATAATGGCGACGTGTCTCAGCACCGACGTAGAAAATTTTGTTGTGGTGATCATTGCCGGTATTATTTGGTGATTCTGTTTATCAGGTTGACTGGTAACATTGATATTGCAAGACAAATTGGATAGTGAATGACCCATTATATTAGTTGATCTACAGTTTGGAGAGCGTTTGAAATAATTAAGCCCCCTTCATCGATTGGGAGATTAATTTGGTATTTTGGATCAGCGAATTAATTAAACAAGTACTTCATTGTGCAATCTCCATATACGAACGTTTGCATCTAATTATTATGGGTTGCGTAAAAGCATTTAAACAGAAATTAAAAAGATCAATCTCAATGCATAATACAAACCACAATTGCTAGATACAATTAATAAGACAAGTAATTATCATACCACCTCCTCCCCCCAACAAATTCGCACAAATTAATGGAGAAGAGGGAAAGTATATATATGTATATTAATATATAACCATACGTACAAATATTTGCCAAACGATGTGCAACTCGTGTATTATTAATAAATGCAAAGATACACATATAATAATCATTGCTTTATGTTATTGTTTTCTAATTTGCTTCTTTATGACTTACAGTTTCTTGTGTCTAGCGACTATAAGTTCAAAGCCGAAATAGTGAAGGCTTCTGATGCATGTAATCTGATTTATCTAGATATATCCCAAGTGATGAGGAAGACAAATATTAATTCATCTGAAAACACGGGTATGGAGATCTGTTTGTTTGTACCCATATCAAATCCAGAACACGAACCAAAGTCTTATCCTATCTCCACAAACAAGGTTGCAAGAAAATAATACTAGTATATAAGTATATAATAAAAACTTTCAATGAGAAAGTGATAATTCGATCAATAAAAAAATTATTACAAGGAAAGTTAGTAATGCAAGAGGAAGGGGTTGATGATTCGTGGCGCTTTAATTTCATTTATTTCAACACTAGCCATAAAGGCAGACGATATGAATATATTGGTTGCATACACCAAATTGATCATGAGAATTATTAATTTGCACATGCATGCTACATGCAAGTGTGACATGAAAAGTTTAAATTGCCATAAGAAAAGGGGGGGGCATGGTAGAATTACTACTAGCTAGCAAAGTCGTTGGATCCTTCTTAATTCCCCGACCGAAAATAGAATTGTGCAACACACGCCCACCTCCCAGAGAAAATAAATAAATTACAAAGTGCAAACTCTTGTTATATGTCTATGTACACAATTCTAATGTATTTAACCTCTGCTTCAGAGATCAAAAATGGAGTTAAAAGTTTAACAAATCTTTAAAACCGAATAAGTACGATTGTATATTAAGCTTTAAATTTTACTTCATAAAGATCACGATGTACTTATGTCAAAAAAAATCATGATGTACTCTGAATTTAATTTGCTTGAAAATAATGGACTAATTAATATGTTGAATTTTAAAAATAGTCACGAAATAGAACAAAACAAAACACAAATATGAAAATTTTTAATATTTTCTTAAGGGATACAACGTAAAACTATTAAGTAAGAGTTTAAAAAAATATTTTAAAAATGTATTTTTTTAGTGACTTTCTTTTAGGACCGCTAAAAGAAATGTACCTTTCTCTGACAGTTATCTATGTAACTGTTTTTTTTTTTTTTTTTGACAAGAAATATGTAACTTCTGAGAAAGACTTCTGTGTCTATATTATATATTAACAGCTTTGCACTAAGAAAACTCATTTTTATAATTAATTATAGCTTATTTTATGAAATAAATATTTTTGTTAAGTATTAGAGAGATGTTACGAAGATATATAATTTATAATATATCCATAACTTTTTTTAGTTTAATCATTTCAAAGTTTTCATGATAACTAATAAACAACTTTAAATTTACAAGTAAAATGTTCAACCGTATTTCCTCTTCAATTGTGATTCATGAAAGCTTATATGATAAACACTTTTGAAATAAGAATTTAATTAAATTATTTGCTATTACACCCATTTTATTTTAGTCAATTATTACTCAATAAATTGAATGAAAACATAAAAAAAAAGCTATTAATTTGATCAAACTCCGCGAATGCCAAATTTTGTCCATAAAAAACAACCAATTATTCTTTTTGTCTAATTAGACTCATATCCAATATAATAATTACGATTAGACTCATGTCTAAGGTATTTTTTTCTTGTACTTTTGGAATTTTTTCCTGTATTTCTTATATTATTTTCGAAAGTAATATATGAAAAGAACAGGAAACAATTGTCCATATATACCCAATATAACAATTCTGATTAGACTCAGCGAATATAATTTTCTAATCTACTTTTAAACTATTTATGTTGTGCATCCATACCCCACCATATATAAGTAAAATGAAAAATCATATTTGGTTACTTATTCTATATTATTATACTTATGTTATCCCATCAATATTTATCAATCATATTTTAAAAGGGTTTCTTACAAGAATTGGTATTGAACCAAAAAATAAGATCAGTGTTCACTTATCTAGGCAGGCAATTAAGTGTTTAGATCACAAATATTGATCAAATTTTCAGCATTCCTTATTTCTCATTACTTTTTTTTTTTCTTTTTAGGTGACAGACATTAATTTGATTTGGGAGGTAAAAATACGTACATATACAAATCCATTCATATCCTTGCCCTTTTATATGAATTAAAATTAATAACGACTAAACTTCACTCAAATCTTTTTTTAACTGTCAGAATTTAAACGTCTGCGAAAATTTGTGAATGTATCATTTTTCTTTATGTCCGGCTATATATTGATCATTTTCCCGAGGTTCATCTTTTGATAGTTATGCACCACGGCATATTAGCCTGAGTCATCAATTCTGGTTTAATGAAATTTATGATATTCACGTTCCTTGCACAAAGTCAACAAATTGAACATAAATGCCAATAAGGTTTGTGAATACTAGTAATTTATACTCTAACAATTAGATTTTAAATCGTACAATATATAAATTCAATTCAATTATATTTTTTTTATATTTATATTTAATATATATATATAAATACGTATATTAATAAATTTGTTTTTTAAAATATTTAATAGTATATTAAAATATAACTATATAATATCAAGAAAGATAATTAATTATATTTTTAATTGAGTAAATAAATATTATCTAAAAAATATTAAGCCTATTAAATCTTATCAAATGTATCAAACTTAAAAAAAAAAAGTTTTACAAAACAAGTAAAATTTCCCTTTCCTTTTGGTGGTACAATTCATAAGTTATAGATCTAGTTAACTATCAAGTAACTAGATCAATTTGTTTGAAATAAACATAAATGTTTGAGTATTCAAATATTTATTCTGTCACTTATTTGAGTATTATAGTATTTACCACAACATATAAAAAGAGCTAAACATGTTTACAGTTAACTTTTGCCCAATGCATACTTGTTAACAAGACAGACATTTTTTTTTTGCCATTATTTGTTCATGCATCAAAACATAAATCCTGAAATTCTAAAGTCTAATAGCCAAAGTCAAAAGTCAAACAAGCTAATAGAAGTAAGCAGTGTATATTTACTTTGAACCTTGTTAGCAAACATGATCTTACAAGCAGTTGCATCAGTGTCAAAATCTTAAAAATCTAATATAAACACACGACTCTAACATTTAAACTTTCAGGAAAGATACATTCGGAACACACTCGACTCTTACACACAAATCATGTAGAATCTTCTCCAATTAACTAAAGAACCTAACTGGAAGAGAGATATCTCGAAACAAAACACAGCCCTCATGCGCAGCACTTGCATAAAAAAAAAAAAAAAAAACCTTTGAATGCATCAAAAAATTATCACAAGTAAAAAAATTCCTGGAGTAGCAAAAACCCTGCAGAAACCACCATCTTCCAACAGAATAGTTTGGTTTTCGGTAAGATAACTACCTTTGCCTACTCATATTTTGATGAACTCGTATACTCGGCTCCATTGCCCGATGAAGTTACACTAGATGAAGCACTAGATGACGTAACTCTACCAGCGGGAACCTTAGCTGCATGGCGCCCATGTCCCTCCTCTGCTAGTTTTCTGATAAGGTTCATGATAGTTGGAACAAACTTGCTAGACAAGGAGATGATTCCGGGAAGCTGGAAGAAAAAGAAAACATTAGGATACTAAACATAATTTTGATTAGTTCAAGTAAACTGTGGTTGAGAAATTGTTTCAAGAAATCCTTATAGGAGTATGTAAACCTTAGTCAAGGCATTTGGTTCCCAAGTTTCAGTTTGTTTTAATTCTAAATTTAAATGATAAAATGTAAAGTAATATTACGGTAAGTTCAGAAATGTTACATTTCTTAGAGGAAAAAAATCAAGTCAACATTTTAAGGATTGAACAACAAATCATAAAAGATACTCACAGCTCCATGGCGAAATTCACCCGTAATGTCAAGCTGCGCCCATAGGGCTTTAATGAGAAGATAGCCAACGAAGATGACACCTAAATACAAGGGATTTCTGCCATAAAGAAAAACAAATTTAGGTGAGACCAGAGTCAAGTTAGACAACTGGACAAAAGTTAAGAAATTTCTTTAGGCTTGAATATTTTTATATTCTTTAATCTTGAAAAGGCCCATTCAATCACAAATTACATGAGGTTGTTCTGGTAGCCGCCTTCTTTGTGTGGGTGCATCCAGCCCTTTACAATTAGTGGTTAATATCAGTACTGCTACCTTCATATTTTTAACACTGTTCGGCTGCTAGGTAGTAGGTGATAATAATCAGTGGCAGAAATGGAGCAATTGCTCCCGCAAAATAATTTTTTTTATTTGAATATATTAAATAAATATTTTTCCTCATAAAAAAATAAAACTTATTTTCACAAGATTATTTTTTTAATAAGATGAATGTAAATAATTGTAAAAGATAAAAGAAAAAATAAATTAATACTAATTATTTCCACTTTATCCTTTTAAATTTTACTATTTTTAATTTTTTATTATCATTTTTAATAAAGCCTATATAATATTTTGTTTGAGAAAATATTAGACTATTTTTGTCCCACTGCAAAAAAAAAAAATTGGATCTGCCACTGCTAATAATGTAGGGTTTTTTTATTTTTGAATTTTGTGAATGTTAAATATGTTAAATTTGTGAATGTTAAACATGTTATTCCCGAGGTTTTGGGAAGTAAAGAGGGTTGCAATTTGTGTTGTTAATCGATCACATGGTTGGACAATTAAAGAATTTTTAAAGATGCTTTAGTTATCGAGTTTCTTGAGATAAAGTGGTTTATTAACTTTCTTATGGTGCTCATCTAATGGTTATTTTTTAGGATTTCAATGGAGGACATGCAAAAACTTCCTTAAGAACAAAGAAGATAGGTAGAAAGTTAAGAGAGAATATAAATAGAGCCTTGTTCTTCCAAAGGAAAAAAGGTTAGAAAGATATCAAATGGGTAAAGTTGGCTTGCACCTTAAAAGTGTCATAAATTCATTAAATCCAAGAATAAGCAAAGCCACAATCGCCCATGGTGGAGGTAACCAGTGCCTGCTACGATTGTTGGCTTCCTGAAATTAAAAAGAAATTACACACCATCAATAAGTAAAAGTTGGCTTTTTTACCAAAAGGGATGACTTTTTTTTCAAAATTACCAAATGGGATAGATTTGGAAAAAGTATCCATTTAGGAGTAAATCATAAAAGTAATCACAATTTTGTACACAAAAATCGTAAATCTTGATCCAACTTTTGTGTACAAAGTCGAACGATTTATCCCTAAATGAGTATTTGTTTTCAAAATTTACTCCCATTTGATAATTTTAAAAAAAGTTACTCCTTTTTATATAAAAAAAAAACCTATACAAGTTAGTAAAATGTTTGATCATTGACAAATCAAATGCCTACATAATATGCATCCATGATGTTTTATCAAACTAATTATGTCCACTAGTCAGCAAATCATTATGTAATCTTTACGCAAGGAACTAAACAAGACCACAAAAGAAATTTATAGGAATTATATTTCTTATAATTTTTCAATGATAGATTTTCCTATAAATAGAGGAACCTTGAAAATCATAAAAATAATGGACAGAACATTATACCTGTGCAGAAATGGCCTGAGAGACACTATATTCTGTCTCCATCTTGAATTGCCTCCACAAGGATTTGCATTGGACAGGTGTGATCAATGTTTTAGAGGGTGGTACCTAAAGAGAAAATTAAATCAGAACAAATGATAGGATAGAAAATATTCTCAAATCATAAGAACATGCAGGAGATCAAAACACAACATTCTTTAACCTAATATATATATTAATCATTCTTTTTCTCAATAAAATTTCTATCATTCTTCTATTTTCATTCCCACTTCTTTTGATACAATTGTATCAAACTGGTATAGAGTTATGTCTAGGAGCTTTGGGTACCCAATCACATGGGATAAAAAGGTTTCAATGGTGTCTACAAGAATGGAGGTAAGATTGGACTTAATGGAAAGACTATTGGAGAGTTGGAACAGGGACCAAGACATGCAAGAAACTTGGTTGCTAGATGTTAGACTCAAGAAATTGGAAGAAGTGATGTGATGGATGAGCTCATGCACATGATGTGTGATAAATTGTTAGAGTGAAGATCATCGGAATTCCTCAACTATCGAGGAGCAAAGTTCAATCAATAGTTTGGTACAACCTTTTGATTAGGGCTCAAGTTTGTACCAACATGCGTTCTTTTTTGTTTCACTTATTGTAAATTCCATACACTCACACCCCACTAGTTCCTATCTCACTTTGACATTAGATTAAGAGAAAAGATATACCGGTTAATTATCTTCATAGATTGCATTTCTGATCTATCATTTTATCAAATATAATTTAGCGACAATAAAATTGCACCTGATCCCAAGTGCTTGAAGCTAGTGGTTCAACTGCCATGGTGCTCTTATCTTTAGCATAACTGCTTGATGAATCTGCCAATGCAACTATTAATGTTTTCTCGATGTCATAAATGTCATCACCATCATCCAAGCGAATTACAGCCATTACAGACAACAACTTCAAGCACTGTAAATTATTAAATTTGGTTAAAAGGGTATCTCAAATCTCAAATGTAATACAAACTCAGGTAATGATATGTGAATCTTAATTATATGTCATACGGAAGAGCGGGCAGACTTGGTGATGGCTCGAACATCTTCTTTTCCCGTCCAAATACGAGGCATTGAATCAGAATCATGACTAAACAATGTCATAAACCTGCTTTGAAATTTAAGATAAGTGCCTCTAAAGTAAAACTCAACAAGTAAACTTACATGTTGTATAAGGTTCATACCTGTCCTTCATACTTATTAGAACTCTGCCAGCTTCTTCCCTAGCCTTGGCTTCTATCACACCCTTAGCATAATCCTCTAAACTCACAATCATGCTCTTTTTTTGTTGTTCATCCACATCAAATCTGATAAGTTCAACAGAGAACCCAGAAACAGCTGATTGAGTCTCACGATTAAGAAGTTTCCTTATTGATGGCCAAGTATCACTATTAGCTCCATCCAATAGAGTTTCAACAGGTGCAGACAAGGCCTCCTTTAGTTTTTCCTGCAAGGGTACTATTATCAACAAACTTCCTAGGAAGTTAGCCAGTCATCTATAGAAACACAACAAACTTCCACCAAGTTTCACAAAGCATAAAAAACTTCATATAAATTTTGACTTGCAATAATTAATAGGCAAAAAAAAATATTGACAAAAATACATTGTATCAAACTATCAATTAACACATTTTCTATTTCTAATTTCATATAACCATCTAAAAGATTTCAAATATTGGTCATTTGGTCTATTTGGCACAAACATATATCATCTGCAATATTGCAATTGTTACTGAGCTCAAATACACTCAAGAATTTGTGAAGCATGAATGTCAGACATGTACCTCATATGATGAAACAAGTTCTGACATCTTAGATGCTCGCACGGATGCAACATGTGCATCAATTTCACGTTGTAGCTTCTCCCTCCCTTTAGATGTATCCCAGTTTGCTATTTCAATAACAACATCTGCAAGGATAATGTATCAGTGCCGAATTGTAATTCACTAAAGCGAGTTAGATGCATACTTGCAACAAATAAGTTTAAATCTCTTATGTTTTGGTCACTCTTTTCCTTTCAAGATATTGGGCATTCAACTTTAATCTGTTGATGTCTAATAAAATACGATAGACAAATTTCTCAATACCTGCACATCCTTCATCAAACTGAGCCATATAAAACTCTATGCACTTATTGGCAGCAGATGAAAACCCTTCCCCTCCATTCAATGCCTTGTCAAATGCTTCCTTGAACTTATCCAAAATTCCGGACCTTATATGTCCCAGCGCAATTTGGAATGTTGGTTGGACAAGCTACCAATTGAAAAGGCATTAAGGGAAATATAACAACATTATAAATCTAAGAATTATCACAAATCTCCAAAAGCATTTAAGAAAAATAAACATGACAATTCAATATCTCAACTAGTCAGTATTATTTCAACATCACCAATTTTTGTTTCTCTTTCGATAATCACTAGCTAATTCATTTATGTTAACATGAAAGAAAAGGTCCAACAATCATGATTGCACAAAAATGAAGTTAAGAAGAATTACTTGAAACAATTTTTCTTGAAGTTGCTTTTGTTTTGCAGATCTCACACCTTCGTCAAAATAGTTGGCTTCAGCATCATACCTAGAGTAAAAGAAAAATATCTCAATATGTGAGCCATAAAAAATGTCATAAAATTAGTTATACTCACTCTGAAAGACAAGTGGTAATGAGTGAATTGAGCTTTTTGCCAAATCCAGAAATAGGGCCAGATTGCACAGCCTCTTCCAACTCACACCAATCCTGAGTTATAATTACAACATAATTTCCATGACATTAGTACTTAAGATAGTCAAGCGTTGACAACAATACAAAAAAAAAGAAATGTAAATACCTTATTTGTAGCAAAAAGGTCATATTTCTCGTTAGCAATTTCTTCACATCGTACAGTAGCAACCATTACCTACAGGTGTGTGGATCATAAATAATTAACAAAATCAACATACATGTAAAACAAAAGCAGTAGAACCATAACATCTAGATATTTACCTTGTGGGCAGGAAGGTCGAGATCCTTGTTCTCCTTTATGATTTTCCAGATTTCTTGAGCACTAAAAGAAAAGCCTGAAGCAGGAACTACTCCACGCCGATCCCCTGCAAGCCCACCTGGAGCGATAGAATGATAGAATCGTTGCCTCAAGTTGGCAACCTATATTTAAGATTAATCAGAATCATCAATACATGCAAATTAGAGAACTTATTTACTTACAAATGGCCAACTTTTTTTTACATTATGAAAGCAAAACTAATACACACACTAAGCCACATTAACCACACATGCTGATAATCAATCGGTCATTCAATGCCAGCAACATGTAAACCAAAAGGAAGCTAGTGCTAATTCATACCTGCTCCTTAAATTGTTCTTCCTTTTCTTCGAAACTAGAAAGAGCAACAACTTCAACCTGGTCATTTGTAGCCAAGTGCAAAAAATTATTATAAAAGTCCAATATAACTCTACTATGTTTAAGTGAACATTATTAAGTTAAGTGATTCAAAAAGGAATGATGATCTTACAATGAAAAATTCACTTAATGGGGTTTCTTTATGAGCATCTGGTTTAGGAACAGAGTCCCATATCTGCCAAGTAAAAAGTAGAGAAATAAAGGTCAACAAAAAAATTGGATACCTATTTGATAACATCATATAAAAGTGAAATAACTGCATTACCTTCTGAATATCTTCGCGCAAAACAGGCTCTAAATTTTCAAGCGGTGTCTATGAATGGAAAAGGTTGATCACATCATAGTAAATGAAGATATATAAACAATACAAAAATGAAACACAGAAAAATATTTAGAATTATCAAAACAAGCAGCAACATTTTGCTTTCACACCTTTGTCTTATCACGTATGACAAACAACATTGTTGTTTTGCGTGGACTAAACAATCTCATCATGACCTGAAAGCAAATACAAGCATGCAATTAGATAAATACCAACTTTTTAGATTGGAAACTATTGCTTGTAATCAATAGGTAGTTGAATGATACCTGAAACACAGTTTTTAACAGCGGCTTATTTGCAGCTTGTTCGCGACCAATGTCATGGCACCACCTTTACAAATATTAAAGGGGAGGAAAAATCAAACGCACAAAGAAAGAAGATTTGACTTAAAAAAAAAACATTAAAACAAAGAAGTACAACAGTTACACTAACTTGAAAATTTCTAGCACAAGTCTATATTAAAAATAATTGAAAGGAAGAAGGGGTAAAAGAACTCACATGTTTATTAGCACTATATCAGAGATAGCCAAAGCAAATAAAGCACTTTGCTTTTCAAATGTAGTATCATCCTGGGGGGAAAAGAGGATTTCAGTATAATGGAGAAACAACCAAGGCAAAAATATCATGTCTCATTTCTCTTTGTTCTAATTTTTCCTAGTGGAAGATTAATTACATGTTTGAATAGCCAAAAGTTCCTTATCATTGACTATTGTTAATCCACTATAGTGCAAATGCAAAACCAGAAAGATTGCAGTTATGTATTCTCGTCAACTTACTAAAATACATAAATGTAATGAATCTAAGAGATAATTGAATCCTCTCATTTAACATTACTAACAAAAAATAAAAGTAATATTTCACAAGGAAAATAAATAAATAAATAAACATTACCCGTAAAAATCACGAGCAAATAAGAGTATTGCAAATTATAATTAAAGAAGGTATTATGTACTGTGTTCCACTGGGGCTACAAACACATTAACGCATGTGCATTGCCAAGATATGGTATAAATAAAAATGCAAAAGGCAACAAACTCTAGACCATGACCACGAAGATAAAGGAAAATTAAGGTGGGAAAAAACCACCTCTCCACGTTCTCTTCCATCAGTACCCTCCAAATCCATCACAAGTGTACAAGGCTCTATGCCAACACATCTAGCCATCCAAATTCCTCTGGTTGTTTGAGACCTGAAAACAAGCACATCCTATCAGGTTCACCTTGTTAATTGTGATAGCTAGATTGAACTGTTGGAGTGAATATAAGGGGTTGTAAAAACATGCCTTCCCTTAAATGCATCCATCTCTGTGAAGTTAGTGCAAAACAAACTATTTAAGAGCGTGCTCTTGCCTGTCCAAACCAAAGAAAAAAGTCAACAAGTTAAGCATCCCTTCATAGAAATAAAATGAATAATAAGATAAAATTTTCAAAGGGAGGAATTAATAAAATTATTAGAAATCACTAGTATATATAGGTAATTGAGTCATAAACCTATACCAAATATCAACGTCAAGTTATTGCTCATTTGTCAGTAACACACACACGGCACAAGCATAAAACATCAATTTAATATTCTCGATTCCCATCAATCTTAATATACAATCACCTTCAGCATTAGTATTAAGTAAAAATATATCTTAATAACATACACATCCTCAAGTGCAAATTGACTAGTAGAAGCAATTACACAACAAATTTGCTCATGAAAAGAATAAGAAACGAAATTGAGATCACAAAGCATACCACTACTTTGTGGACCCATAATAGAAACTACGGCATAGGAAAGCCCACATTCACTTAATTTAACCTCTTTCATGAAGTTTTCAATCCCGCCAACATTGAATGCACCATCTCCATCAATAAGTTGAGTGGAACAACATTTCTCATTGTTCGCTGGATAAACACATACTCAATCTTAGTTGGGACGCAAATTAGAAGCACAAAACTTGTAGTAAAATTTTCAAGCACATATTAAATTAGTTTTCACCTCAGCATTTTACTTTCACGTATAAACAATAACGATCTAATAATTTTGCCATGTTACGGCTCAAATGGCCAAGATTAATCAAATCAAACCAACATCAATTAATAACAAATTAATCTTAACTTGAAAAACATTTATAAATAAACAACTGAAAACATCGTTATCCGTTATAGCTAGCCACTAACACCATTAATATTTGATGCAATTGTAATAAACGGAAATTACAAAAAAAAAAAAAAGGAAGAAAAAGGAGTTACAATAGAAGGCTTTGATGAGTATATTTACATAGAAAATGCATGCATGAATGAGGGAAATGAAAGAGACGTACCCATTTGCATGGATCGCGATTGGATTTGAAGCACGAAAATTTTAAAAAGAAGGTGTGATCTCTCATCTTACAGGGATCATTGCCCTTTCGTTTTCGTTTTTATAAACTATCCTTCAAATTGTTCTCTGCCTAAGGCAATGTCTTTGCCTCTCCTTGTCTCTGCCATACAACACAACACACATTTTTCTTTTCTGTATTTTTTTGGAACAAAACCATTGTGTGTGGTAATAAAAATATCCTTTACGATTTTGGCTATTTTATGCATCTTTAAATTTGGAAACAACATATTTTTATTTTGCATACTATCTTGATGATCATTAAACCAATCCCTTGAAATTGATGAAAATGTAAACTTATTTTGTTACTAATTATAATACTCTTTTAATTAATTCATATTCCTTTAGAGAATTAGTTAATTACATTAAATTTATTAATTATTTATATTATTATTCTAAATTTATCATTTTTTTAATCTCTCTATCCATTTAATTATTTTTTATTAATATTTGGAGATAGAATAATTAAATAAAAATATGTAAGAAAAAATAATTAATATATCTATAAATTAAAAAATGATCTTATAAAAAAGGATAATTTTTTTAAAATCCTATAATTAAAAATAAAGAGAATAATCTGTAATAATGCATGGCATATTCTCATTTTCATGCTTAGGAGTGCCTCCTGAACCCAATTTAAAAGCATTAGGACATCACGTTTTTATGGACCCGCCCGCAAAGTTGTGTATTAAAAATTAAAATCTTAGTGAAGTCAAAGGGTGAAGACTATTACATTGCATTTCTTTGTTGAAAAAAACAAACAACCCGACCAATTTTTTTTAACAACATTTGGTAATTTCTGGTTGTATTAGGGATTGATCCCGAGAGTTTAGTGATACGGAATTTTGATAGTGTTTCCTACTTCCTAGCGTGAACAATGACAAAAATCAATAATTTAATCATACAAAATACTAGTAATTTATGATCAAATAATAATATTTTTTTTATTATTAGTCCATTTTAATTAATTTTTTATATTTATTTACATGTTTTTTTCTCACATGCAAGCATCACTCATTTATTCGTGTCAATTTTCTATTTTAACAACATTATCTTATAAGTTTTTAATAAATACAGTATTATCTATAATCTATTTATATGAATGAATTAAAAAAAAAGTGGTTTTTTTCGATAGAAATTAAGAATCTAAATAAATTAGTTGATGCACGGAAAATTAAATTAGCTGAATTATGAAGAGAATTGAAATTTTGGTGGGTGTCCAGGTGTCAACTGTCAAGTAATTAAGGAGAATAGCAAACGAGTGAAAATTTAAAATTTAAAATTTAGGAATTTATGAATACCTATTAACTATTTTTTTTATTCACATGTTTATTCTCACATGTAAGCATCATCAGCATAAATATATTTATTTTAATAGTATGATTTTGTCATTTTTAAAATTATTAGTATTATTTATAGAGTTTAATGTAAATATATTAACAATATAATTTCATAATATCATTCAATTATAAATTATTATTTAAATACTTAAAAAATTTATGATAAATGCATGATTATGTGTTATAATAAAATCATTGTGTAAAGCTTTATAAGTGTTAGAGTATAAAGTATTTACATTTTATAATAAAAAGAAATAAATTTGGGGAGAAAGTGAGGGAGTAGTATAGCATATTTTGGAGAGGGAAAAAAGGCGGGAAGAAGAAAGTGTGTGAGAAGAGAGATGAAGGAGAAAGAGAAGGTGGAGGAGAGGTACACTCAGTGGAAGTCTCTGGTTCCCGTTCTCTACGATTGGCTCGCCAACCACAACCTCGTCTGGCCTTCTCTTTCTTGCAGGTTCTCTCTCCTTTTACTTTATTCTTTAGGGTTTTCCATTTCCCAAATTATTATTCATCTTCGCAATCGCAGATGGGGTCCTCAGCTAGAGCAAGCCACTTACAAGAACCGCCACCGTCTCTATCTTTCCGAACAGGTCGCTCTTTAATTCATTTCCTATGCTTTTTCCTTTTCAATTTTTTTTACTTACACTCTTTTCTTCTCTTCTCAGACTGATGGCAGTGTTCCCAATACCCTTGTTATTGCCAACTGCGAGGTTGTTAAACCCAGGGTTGCTGCTGCTGAGCACATCTCTCAGTTTAACGAAGAAGCACGCTCTCCCTTTGTCAAAAAGCACAAAACTATACTTCATCCTGGCGAGGTATGCATGCTTCTTACTTGTGTTGTTTCTAGGGTTTTACAATCACTATTTTAAATCTCTAATAGCCGCCCATAGTCGCCAGCCCCAATGGTAACAAGGGCTTTACAACTCACCCACATTATTCAACCAACTCTATAGCTTGCTATTTCAAACTGTATTTATAATCTGTGATGTTTGTTTATAATTTACTTGAGCATTAGGTTACTTATTTTTTTCAGGTGAATAGAATCAGGGAATTTCAGCAAAACAATAAGATAGTGGCCACTCATACGGATAGTCCTGAGGTTAAGCAATGCCTTTTATGTTTCCTTTTCCCTCAAATTAGATTTTCGTCATGTCCTGAATTTGAATTTTATCCTCAATTTTGTTGTCATGAACCAGTCAAAGTTTTGTAACTGAATTATAATTTTCTTTTTTTGTAAAACAGGTACTTATTTGGGATGTTGAAACTCAACCTAATCGTCATGCTGTTTTGGGGGCTACCACTTCCCGTCCAGACCTGGTTTGTTTTCATACATTCTTTTTCTTACAAAATTTGGTTCTTCCACACCTCTATTCATAAGTTAGGCACCTGAAATATTAAGCCATATACCATTTTTGTAGGTATTAACTGGCCATAAGGATAATGCTGAATTTGCTCTGGCTATGTGCCCAACTGAACCCTTTGTTCTTTCTGGAGGTTGGAGTCTTTTTTATTGCCTTCTCATCACAAAAGATGTCAAGTTTGTTTTCCATTAGTTTAAATTTCTTACAATGTTGTTAAATAATTGTTATTGCGCTGCCATAACACTCTGACATGGCGTTTTTCGATACCTCTTTCATGGGCAATTTGCTCTGCCTGCTATGGTTGCACCATAGGCCGGAATGGTGTGCTTATATGGTGGAATTCTGGCTTTCTGGCTTTCTGCCATTGATAACTTTGATTTCTTACTCAAGCATTAACTTTTTGGGATCTGAGGGTGGAACAGTTATCTTAAAATTTGCATATTATCAATATCAATACCACAATTACAGTAATCTTATAAAACTGACCTTATCAACAACACACTCATTTTTATTATTGGTCATAAACTTGTCGTGCTGTTAATGTTGCTCTTACTATATTAAACTTTATCTGTTAATTTTCTCCCGGCAAAAAATAAATGGTAATTTCCTTACTCTTACTGGATGATTTACTGCTTATGGACAGTGGTTTTGTTAACTTTGTTTGAATTCATTATGGTAGGGAAGGACAAGTGTGTGGTTTTATGGAGTGTTCATGATCATATTTCAACTTTAGCAGTAGAAACAGCATCCAATGTTAAACAGGGCTCTAAAACTGGGGGCAATAATACAAAAGCTACAGAAAGCCCTTGTATTGAACCAAGGGGCATTTACCAGGGTCATGAGGACACTGTTGAAGACGTGCAATTTTGCCCATCAAGGTAGCTGTTTCTTGCTTTAATGTGTCAGTTTATGTCCTATCTAAATTGGAACTATTTATGCTTTGAGTTTGGTAAAATATATTATCATGTGCTATGTATTTGCAGTTTATTCATTTGCATGTTATTTATTGGTTCTAGAATAATAATTCTGGTCATATGAATTCTTTGATATTTTATTTTGTTATGATAGAATTTGCTGTGTTAATCAAACCACTTTGTTTTATCAAAGGGGGACTTAAGTTAATTGAACTGTCAAATTTCAATTTCAAACTATGTTTTGGATATTAGTAAAATATTAATGGGTTTATTTGCTGATTTTCATATTATTTTTCTCCTTTGCTTTTCTATTGTTTTCTGATATACTTCCTGCACTTTTTTGTCACTATGAATTGTAGTGCGCTGGAGTTCTGTAGTGTAGGTGATGATTCTCGCCTTATACTCTGGGATGCACGCGTTGGATCTGCTCCAGTTGTTAAGGTTTAAATTCTTCAGTTTATCTACATTATTGATGCTTTCTTCATGTTTCAAAACGCCAAATGTTAATATCTGAAATTAGTCAAGAAGAGAAATATTCTACGTTTGGCATCATCACAAGCATCCCATCACTTGTGGAATTTGAATTGCATAAAGAGTTTGGTGGCTTGTGAATAATGAACCTAACCCTTGGCGGTACAAATGCTCATAACTTGTTACTATTAATAATATTTATTCTAAGAGGAAAATGACTTGAGTACAACTAATGTTTTTAATTGAGGTTTTGCTACATTTAAATTTTTGGCATGTTTGAAAATATAGTTTTTCATTAATCTCATCTGTTTTTCTTTTGTGCATGTATATTTTCATTCGGGTTTGATATTTTTTTCCTTATTTCTATTACTATTATCAGTATTATGCAACATTTGTGATTTAGATTTGAATATGCTTACATTTCCTTTTTTTTTTGCCCCATGGTTATCTTTTAAGCAGGTTGACAAGGCACATAATGGAGATCTTCATTGTGTTGATTGGAGTCCTCATGATATAAATTTTATCCTGACTGGGTATCCCCTGCCCCTGACTATTTGAATGAACATGAATTAAGCTCTGATTTTTCTTAAAACAGTTTATTGGCCTTTTGAATCCTCATTCTAATTTTTGTTGCTTTGGATCCAGTTCTGCTGATAATACAATTCACATGTTTGATCGTCGAAATCTTACAAGTAGCGGAGTTGGATCACCTGTCTATAAATTTGAAGGTCATGATGCAGCAGTCCTCTGTGTACAGGTGGCTGGGGGATCCCACCTTGTTTCTTTTAATTGCAGTTTTAATGTGCACTTCAGTTATGGGCATTTTAATTGAGTGCTTGTTACCTACAATTTTGATCTGTTTCAGTGGAGTCCTGACAAGTCATCTGTATTTGGAAGTACTGCTGAAGATGGTATTTTAAACATCTGGGACCATGACAAGGTTTGAACTCTAATTTTTTTAAGTCATAGACCTTTTTGTCCCATGCCACCTCTCTTTTTATGAAATGTGAATTTGTATATTATGCCAATACTAATCAAATGTAGATCTTATGGACTTCAAATTTATTTGAGTGCTAGAGCTACTGAAAAACCTGAATTCACAAGCCTTTTTGTTATTTTTGTCTATCGATAAATTGTTTGACCCTTCCAGGAAAAATGAGATCTAAATGCTGCATATCAGAAATCTTCTTGCTTATCTGTTTTTATTTCCAGCCAGGCTAGTTCTATCATGATAATTTAGTTTTCCAAATTATCACTGCTTGGTAAAGTCATGCATAGAATCCTGTTGGCAGGAAAAAAATGGACCTTTTCGTAAAAATCAAGATAAGGTTTAATGGGCTACAGCTATTCTATCACTCTTGCTTATTGAATTTTTAATTTTTTTTATTTGTCAGATTTTGTTTTTCCTATATTGCATGTTTGTGTTTGTTATCTAAAATTTGTGTCAAGCTAAAAAACTGCTACTTTTAGGTTGGTAAAACAACAGACTCTGCTGATTCAAAAGCATCAAATGCTCCCCCTGGTTTATTCTTTCGACATGCTGGGCATAGGTATGATATCAAATGGTTGTGTGCTTTCATTTCTTTATTCAGTTCATTGGAATTCAACATTATGTTTAAGCTGTTCAAGTTTTACAACTGGGACTGTTCAATTGCACAATATTGTAATTTGCTGTGATGTAATATTTGACTGGTGTAGTAAATACTCTGTACCTACCATGCAACGCTTATAGATCTTATTAATAGTAATGTTTTAATATGATGCATACTTGTGCATTCAGGGACAAGGTTGTTGACTTCCACTGGAATGCATCTGATCCATGGACAATTGTTAGTGTTTCTGATGATTGTGAAAGTAGTGGTGGAGGTGGCACCCTACAGGTAAACAGAAATTTATTGCATCTTTTGGATTTCTCATCCATAACAGATTGTGGCACAAGTGGGGTTGAATTATGCCAAACCTCATTATACTCCTTTGTTTAACAGATTCTTCCCATGAATTTCTTGATTTTATTATAATGTGAAAAGGAAATAGTGAAATGCCGGAGATATGAAAATATTTTCTGATATGTATCATAAGTTTTGGTCATTATTGCTTATGTAATATGACTAAAGTTTTTTTCTTTTTCCTAATTTTTTATGATGCAGATATGGCGGATGATGGATCTAATATATCGACCGGAGGAGGAGGTGCTCACTGAGCTGGATAAGTTCAGATCACATATTTTTGGATGCAACTCATGACATCTTTTTGAAACTATAACTTTCAACTCTTGCCAGGATTTTGAGTGGAATGTTACTCGATCTAAGTTACAAGAAAAATATTAGAATGTAAAAAACGACTTGATACATCCTTCATCTGAGGGAAACTCTTTAAACATTTGGATGTGCTGTTCTTGTTTTAACGTCTGCTTTCACCCAAGCAAAATAGGAAACACGTTTTGCATCTTTTGTTTCGAATAGAAGGTATATGATTCTTCGGAAAAAAAATTAGTTCAGTACTTCATATTGGGGTCTCTTTCAAGTTCTCTTCATTTGCACTTACTATTATGATTTTTTTGCCACTTAACATTTTTTTTTGGTTATACTGCATTTGCATGAGCTTGTTCTCTTCTGTTCGACACATAAATAACGACATCCATGTCCATTGCAGAAGCTATTGTTACATTGTTCAATTTATAAATTTTTATGATCACCTGTTACACCCAAATCATTTCAGGTTTTTTTTTCAATAGCAGTGACAAGATTAGAATCTTGATCTTCTATAAATCATGCCGAATACGTGTACTCAATAGTCAAGAGTCGCATCCAACACAAGTAGCTAATTAACTTCTATAAATCATGCCAAATACGTGTTTCATTGAAAGAAAATGCAAAATCAAATGTGCACTAGATCATATACCATTGACGAAACTTTCATCAGCCTACTACTTGAAAGCATTTCAATTCTGATCACTTACAATTTTTGCATTTCGGATTGGGTTTTCCAGAATACATGGGACGCAGCAGGAAGCAATAGGGAGTTTAAACCTTGAAAGCTGTGTATGCTGGGCTGTTTATCTTGGCATCGACAATCCAAATACATCTTTGTTCTTAACAGTGTTGGAATGTTGGTTATTTTAACACAATTGGTGACAATGCTAGTCTCAGCCATGCTTTGGCCTTAGACGGGTAACAATGCTTGTGGTACTACATCGTATATCGCATTAACTTCAATTTAACTGGCTTCCATTTATAAATTTCTAAAATAAACTCAAAGTTGTATCATCTATATTCCATTAACAACCAAAATTGGCACAGGCAAGGAACCAAAAAGAGCATTCCTGTGACAATACACAGCTACAGGTATTGGATGTACATACTAAACTAACTCAGGAGGTTACAGTCAGCCAAGCTAGTAGTGTTACTAGCTTGAGCTTAGTCTTGATTTCCCATTTCTTTGCCTGTGCAAACACAAAAAAAAGTGGTTATTGGAGACTTGAAGCCAACCCTTCCCCTCCAAGATATAAACAAATGGAGAAGAGCAAAATGAAACTAACCAAAATGAATCTTTCTTCTCCTGTGCTAACAATTCTTCAAAAGTAATCTCAGCAAACTCATCTCTGTTCTCTCCCAGTTCACTTGATTTTTCCTTCTCCATGCAAGCTCCAAGCTCAAGCATCTTTGTAGAGAGATTTAAATAATTAGCATACGTATCATAGAAAATGTTAGTCAATACAAGGAAAATTTCCTGAGCAGATGAAAAGCAAATTTCAAATCCAAGAACCGTATGAACATGTAGTGTTTACAGTGTAATTTAAATAACATTAACATATTTTTGCAATAAAATTAAAGAGAAGATGTTTATTAATCCTCCTATAAAGGCTTCGAATTAAGTGTATACCTTCTGGTAGGCTGGTGACAGTTTAAGCTGTTGTTGAAGCGAGTTATAAACAAAAGCATCCTCTTCTAAACGTTTTTGCTCTAATTCTAGCTTGTATATCTGAAATATTAAAAATTAGATCATCAAACGTGTCTGCAAGCTTAGCTTGATGGCATAAAGGTTCCCTAGTAACAACACATTACTATCTAACCAACCTGTTGATGAAGGCGGTCAAAAGAAGATCTGTCTGCCTTGCATAGTAAAGCCTTTGTTATTACAAACTTACGTTGAATCACATCAGCTCTGTTATAATAAGAGGATGTGAAAGAATCAGAATAACACAGCATAAAAACATGGTAAAAAATCTCTCCTCCAAGGGTTTTCCACTTTCACAGCTGAGCATTTGCTAAATTCCCAAATGCTAACAAATCAGAATGATCCCTCTTCCCTTATCTAACTAATTCCTTTCAACTAACTGTTCCTAACTAATCCCTTCCAAGTTCCAACCAATCTTGAGATCTCCAATATGAACAAATGTATCACAACTATCATGCTAGCATAGTTGTAAAAGGTAGACAGACATGTCTCTAATGCAAAACAAGTTTCCATAAGTACACCTTACATGTGCAGGGGGAGAGGGGGACCAAAAAAGGGAAAAGAAAATCCGACGTGCTTTAGAATAAATTTGTACATACTTGTGCTGTAACTCATTTCTAGCATCAATCAAACTATTAGCAAACTGCACAACCTGCATTATATAGGATAAGAGAATTAAATTTTTAAGAGGTTCACATTAAAATAAATTTGACACCGATACCTCATTTTGATTAATAATAGGTTGCAACTTGCAAGTATCATAAAAAACGAAAAGACCATTCATGATCCTTAAAGCGAAAATAACCTCTAATTGTGAAATATAAAATGAAAACTACCAAAGAAAGAGCACTTTGCTGTCAACATAGGAGTTAAGGGCACCCTTGGCACATCTACAAAATCATTTGGCATGTCATGTTGTAGAGATAGACAATATTATCAATCATGTACACTGAATCTATGCTATCTGTACTATTGCACTACGTTTATAGTATGCTTGCTTCCTAAGAAAATTCTATATATTCCCCCAAACTGCTTCATCCAAAACAACCCAAATACATTCAAAAGGTTTACAGGTTTGTACTTTACATGTACATAATTCAACTGCTTCCCAAACACACACTAACATATTAAATTGCCTGATTAATCAATCTATAGAACATACATACCCTGCTCACTGACATATAAATACCACACCATTTTTTCCTATCAGCAACTGTTCTTACCCTTTATTTAAAAAGCACAGATTTCTATATTAAAAAGAAAAGGGTAATAAATTAGTGAAAAAAACAAAGACGTATATCAAACAGGAAGCAAACAAAGAATTCAAATATGACTTGAGAAAAACCTGCGGCAGTGTGAGTTTCTTCAAGTGGTTGCATTTGACGAGGTCATCATACTGCTGTTTGATCTTTCTCTGCATAACGCTACTGGAAGACGTAAACGGATACTGACAAGTGGATTCGAGTCGGAGCCCCGAACCCGAATTGGCGGCGTCGTCAGCTTGGGTTCTCTTCTTCTTAGGTTTCTTCCTCTTCTTCTTGGGTCTGTGTTCCTCTTCCAACAAGCTGGGCACTTTTTGAGTATGGTTTTTGTGTTCTCTTTTTGTTGAGAAGCGCTTGAAGAGAGAGAAAGAGAGGAAGAGAAGAGAGGAGAGAGAAGCGAAGAAGAGGAAGAAGAGTATGGGATCGTGCATTTGTATTTGTGGGTGGCGCTCAAGCGAGAACGGGAATGGGGAATAGGAATAGGAAGGTGGAGGCTCCATGGAAACGTAGAGAGAGAGAAAAGGAGGAGTGAGAAGCAAAGTGAAAAAAGAGATAATATTCTATTCCGCTTCTGCTGCCTATTCTCATTTCATTTCGACTTTGGAACTCTTCACTTCTCTCCTACAATTCATCATCATATTAGAGATAATTTTGTTCTCACCTAAAAAAAGAAAAAATAAATATTATTTTGTTTTAGATATTCTCTGACATTCAATTAGCAAATGTAATTTAAACTTTAATAATTACTGTAGTTTGTTTTTAGCCGAGATTTCAATCTTGGATCATCATAAGAACGGAATTTAGGTAGTTGAGACATTTAATTGAGTCTTCCATTCATATTAGCTGTAATTTAAGTTTGATTTTTTTATTTTATTTTGTTCATAAATTATAGCCAGTAAATTATACTACTACTTCTTAACCTTATAAGAGAATGTGTCATCCTTGATCTATTTTTTTTTTACTGCCGAAAAATAATAAGAGGATTAGTCCTTTCTACTAGATGCAATACATGTTGGTATGATGGTGAAATAATGTTCCAACTAGGAAATAAAAATTGAAAGAAATAGTGTTTTGTGTAGAAAATAGGAAAAATCAATTTAAAAGCTATTTACTGAAATAGAAATATATCTTTTTTATGTTTATAAAGAAATAAAATCACAAATGAAAATTTCCACGGATAATAATTATTTAGGGGGGGGGTGCATATAGATTACTTGATAAAATACTCTTGCACTCAAGTTTCTTTAAGTAGAAAAATACATAAGAAAACGATATTTTTAAGCATTGTTTGAAAGATAATGATTGAAAAATCTAAGGTGGAAACTTCTTATTAAAAATATGGCATTGTCTATATTTCTATAAAACATTGATATAAAAGGAATAATTAGCAAATATGTACTATCATAAATAAAATTGTTTTGAAGTTAGGCATTGGACTGGTAAATATTTAAGGAAACATGAGGTTGAATATTATCACTAAATTCTTATTTGATGAGGGATTTCGGCATACTTAGTTAGCTATGATGCATATGTAATCAGTTATCATGATTATTTTCCCCTCATAATATAAGGTATAAATCGTTTCATTCAGGAGTGAGTATACGTGTCCCCGTGAGTTTGCGACAGAGAAAACAGAATCACCCAATAGAACAACAATATTCCAAACTTCTCCTTTGACACATACTTGTAGTTCTTTCCACTCAATAAATTAAAGATTAAAGATAAGCAAGTGTTTTGACATTAAATAATAAGTAAACAAAATGACAACTCCAATACATACTTTCAAATTAGGAGGGGAAAATTTAAATAATTAATTGTTTTTTTTTTTTTTGCAAGATAATGAGAATAATTAATTTATACAATAGTATTACAAAAAGAAAATAAATTTGAAAAAATATGTAGTACATCAATAACTGTTGAAGAATAAAGTGAACTAAAAGATGTATGCACTAAAAATTAGTATAGCCTTTATGTATTCTTATAAAGTGAACTAAATAATGTTGTCAAACTTCATCATTCAATCACATTTTAAACAATTCAAATAATAACAAATCAATATTATCTTATCTTTTATAGTTTTATTCCACTTCATTTCAGTATTTTTCATCAATCCAAAAATATGGTATGCATTATTTCCCTAGTTAGAATCAAAATGATCTAATGAAACCCGAAAGAACACTAAGACAAGGAACATCTAGAAATCAAAAGCCACAAGGCATGAAATAACGAAACCAAAATGACTGAATTTAATATGCTTGATCTTATCATCTTGAGAAGTTTCTTACAGGGAGAAAGAAACCAAATCGTTATGAATGCAGCTTACAATGGAAAACTAATATTACAGGAAGCAAGAGGCTTCCACACTAAGTCTAAAACACTAGCACATGGACACAATCAGTATTCGGTATCGTCTCATAGTGCACCAATCAAATCTTCACCTTTCACCTCTGTATAACAAGCAGAACACAAGTATATACACATATCCACAATCATCTCAGCAATGCTTTCAACCATATGGTGTGTTGTGTTTTCTGCAACTTCACCTTGGTAAAGCCGAAATAATAATGCTTGTGATGATCAGATTCAGAAGTGTAGACTTTGGTTGACCCAAAAGAACTGTATTAAAATGAATAGTGGTGGGAAAAATCAATCTGAAGAGACTTGTAATCCATTTATTTTCTGAGGTTAAAATGATCAGGAACAAATAGCTTCCACTGAGAGTTTCTTCAAGACATTTGGACATGGATCTCCTCCAAAATTTTCAGGTGACACAGCTACTGTGCACAAGTTCTGTCCAACACAATTCTGCAATAACAAAGTTTATCGTTGAATAATGAACCAAGTAATAAGATAAGACCATAATAATAAATGAGTTATTTGACTAGCAAAAAAGAGAGAACAAAAGGCAATACCCTTTCAAAGGCATCATAAGACATGTGAGCATGGCAGCTTCCTTCATGGAAGTTTCCACAAGAACCTACTGGAGTACCAAAGCTAGCAAATTTGATTGATGAGATTTTCTGTCCAGGGCTACAAGATAAATGAACTTTTGGTCTAACAGGTGCTTTGCCAGAAGTTTGCATCTGATAGCTTATAAGATTTGGCTGCCACTCATAAATATCTGCACATACACTATCTATATCCCTTCTAACCAAAGAGATTCCATTGAGGTCTCCACCTAGCTCTTCAAACACAACCAATAAATTTCCTGTTGGCTTTAGCCATGATTGAGGAACGTGATACCTGAAATTACCAGCCAGTAATTAATTAGTTTCTCAGCAGCATTACACAACTTGAGGGCAAGCTATATATTTCTCACTTACCATCTTTGAGAAGCCTCGCCACAGTTACTTCTGCATTTATTCTCGTTATAAGTTCCAGCATAGTCACAGTAATCACAAGTACCAGATGCTTTATAAGCAGGCCAGTAGCGGCCAAGATTCTGTCCATTTAACCACACTTGACCTTTGCCCATGCTGTTCATGTCTAAAGCCAATGGTGCAGTCCCATCTGGCGCGTCAAATGTTGTCTGTAATGATATTAAAAAGGATGTTGCTTAAAGAACTGCCTCTCAACAAGAGTGTTGAAATTTTCAAGTTTAGGTAGTGAAATTAAAAGAGAAAATAGATTGAAACTGATTGACTTGATGTGATGGGTTGCAAAAGACAAAGCACTAATAGTAGGAAGAGTAGTATCCCTCGTTATAGATCATCTAAGATACTCTAATATATTCTTAATAGTGTTATGAAACATTTTCAAGATATTCTAACAAAGTGCAACCCAAAAGGGTCTATCTTGTTTGTTACATCAAGTTTTATATATTTTTTTTAAAAATGTTTTTGGTACTTATCTGGTATGTACCCACTAGTACCCAACACATCCCAGATATTGGTATATACCTGGTAAGTGCATGGCATGACATTAGGAGTTCCCATGCTAAAAACAAAGGATAGTGTGGGGTTGAGGAATAAAAAGAAAGTGAAACATGTCCTTTTTCCATAAGGAACATTCTCTGCTTCCTCTATGATTATTATAATACTATTTATAATAATAATAACGAAAGAGTACTGTCACTAGAACAAACAAATACAAATAAAAATTAAGCAAAGCCTACAACATAGGTTTAACTTTAGAAGGTTATAGAGGTCCTGTGATATATTATTACTCACTTTGTACCAAGTCAATGGCTGCCTTTGAGAAACTAAAGATCCCTGAATCCACTCCACTGACGAACTTCCACCAAGAGAGTGAAGACTCAAGGTTTCACCTTTAAGACCAACCTAGGCAAAACACACAATTAGATTAATTTCAAGCAACTGAAAGAGAAGGCATGGTGAATGTTTGAGGGAGAACCTTATAAGACCATTTCTGCCAAGACAAGTCCCTTCTCCCTTCGTTGAGACCACTTAATGAAATCGGGCCAAGAACACCAGCATTCCATGTTTCAAAATGAGGACCAACATTCTGCATGTCAAATATAGTTATGACTCATGATCATAATCTACAGTTGATGATACTGAAAAATCAGCTTAGTGTGACATGCAGGGGTGCATCTGACAATGCCTATTTGATGTGTGTGTGTGTGAGAGAGAGAGAGAGCAAACCGGGAGTCCAACTGCAACACTTAGAAGAGAGATCTTGTTAACACCGGTTCTGAGCTTCACTCCCTCGTTAAATGTTAGTTTAGGGAATTCTAAGCTTCCATATGCAGTTCCTGACCAAAAGAAGAATAATAGGCTCAATAACAACAAAGCTACTGGACAATTATTGACTTCCAAAGTAAAATAGTATATTTACTCTGTGTTCTAAAAAAGAAAGGTCAAACAGGCATGACAACTAGATCCATGATGTTTCAGTCCAAGTATTGGGTAAATTCTTCAATGAAACCTAGATTCTAGTATTGTTTCTATGCAATGTTCTAATTTATTGAACCCTAAAAAGCATACAATAACTAATTTTAAAGAGTCATCTTCCTCTTCGATCATAATGAGAAAAAGTACAGAAGATAACTGAAACTATTCTTATTAGTTGAATTAAGTGATACTGAAATTTTTAGGCCAGCACATTATGCTCCTCACCTGATAGCTGACCATTTATAAAAACATGCAAAGCATGCCCAGCAGAAAACACAGTAAGAACAGGATCCTTTCCGTTTCTCAGAAATCCTTCATTGGGATCAAGCACAACACTAGCAAAAGGAGCAATACAGGTATAAGATGTGGAAAAAGCAAATTTGATAATACGATTCATCAATTGTTCTAACAAAGGAATGTAAGAGAAAAAAAAAAGGAAACAGAGTGCCGAGTTGTATGTCACTCACTCTGTGGAGTACCACAAGTAGTCAGATAAATCTCTTGTTGTATTTAACTGCTCCAACAGGCCAGTCATTGTGAAGGAACTATCATCAGTTGTGGTTGTTTCTTCGTTGAATGATAGCCAAGAGAGACCACCATGAATAGGAACACGAGTCATCTTCATCTGGGCACTCTGAGAACCAACCTGTACAAAGATTTTGGAATTTTTATTTTGGCTGAAATCTGCTGCCACTTGGAAATTATTGAAAAATCTCACTTTTTTTTTTCATTCACATATGGTTGCTTTCATGAAATAAAAAAGTAAAACAATAACTGAATATAAAAGAATATATCCAGCCAATCACATGTGCTTTGGCCAAGCCCTTCTGTACTCAAATTTTCATTTAGAACTAACTCAGTTGATCGTCTGAAATAAAAATATTTAATTTTCTCACCCTAGCAGTGTTATAAACGGTGTTCTTGCAATTAGGAAGAATGCTTATAGACCAAGGAGGCAAGTTGTAATGCATGTTTCCAAATGCCACTGTTGCATAAGATTTGGGGTTGTAGTTTGCAAGGAATGCGGCACAGGCTCCAGACATTGATTTAAAGACATGAGCCTGGACATTAATGACGAAAATAGAAATTAAGTCTGGTTGTAAAGCATTTTATTTAGATAAGATTGATAATTCTCACATCACTTAATCACGTTATACCTCTTGATAGTTTCCAATCTTTGTTACAGTAGGATCTCCAGATACTAAAGCTGGTTCACAGAGTTTTATTGCTCTGTGTAAATCCTTCAGATGACCCCACTTTGGTTGCCTGAGCAATCCTGCACGGAGGAATAAAGAAAAATAAGAATAAATGTATATCAAATATGTGAAGCTCTTCACGTATAGTGCAAAGTAATTGAGCATCTCTAAGGCAAGGGCACACCACTAGATGTGAGACAAGCACAAGTGCCAATTACATGTATCAGATTTTCATTGCCACACATCAACAAGAAGCAATACATAGAAATGTACCAACCATATTCATTATTCACAGGACTCACAATATAGAAAATTGATTTGGATTTTTGGTTAGCATAGAGGAACAGCAGCAATGTTCTAATTTGCTATGCCTCACAATATTAAGGAACAAAGGAGGTTTATAGATTATATTTTGAGATTTTTTTCTTGTAGGTCCTACATAAAAAAGAAGAAAAAATATATCATAATATCAGTACTTATTGGTCATATCGGGCATTTATAATCCTTTGCGCTTACCATATTCATCAAGTGGTGCATCATAATCATAGCTTGTAGCAATAAAGGGACCACCAGCAGTTCGACCGAAATTTGTTCCTCCATGATACTGAAAGGAACAAAATAAAGGGACTGAGTTGAATATTTAAAATATACACATCAAAATCAATCAATAATGAAGTTACCATGTAATAATTTATAAATGATCCCCCTTTCTGTATAAACCTTGCAACTGAAAATGCCAAGTCTTCAGCAGGTCGATGAGGAACAGGACCTCCAAACTCGGTAAACCTGCAAGCATAAAAGAGGAATAGAGGCAATGAATAATCACTTGATATCTCTAGCTTGAATGATTCTTATTCTTATGGAAACCAAAGAAATAAGAAACAAGGCATCAATACCAGCCAGTCCAAGCTTCTGTCCACATCTTTGGCTTGTAAGCCTTATTTGGAGAGAAATAATCACAATAGAAGCCATTGCAAGTGTTAATCTGTGAAACATTTTATTACATTTGAAATTAGAAGTTGAATACTTTGGAGGCATTAAAGACTGCATCAAGGACAGAAAAATTAGACAGTATTCCCACCCAGGAAAAAATAGCTATGAACAATATAGAAATA
Organism: Glycine max; assembly: GCF_000004515.6. Classification (NCBI taxonomy): domain Eukaryota; kingdom Viridiplantae; phylum Streptophyta; class Magnoliopsida; order Fabales; family Fabaceae; genus Glycine; species Glycine max. The sequence continues at coordinate 43,391,187 of NC_038249.2, forward strand.
CATATATAGAAGATAAAATGTTTTCTCAAAAAATGCACTTCATCTGAACTTACAAGAGGATCAGGAGTGTCATCTTGCTTGCACATGATCCATGGAACCCCAGTACCAAGTTCCATAGCCATTTCTGCTGCCCACTTAGTGTAAGCTTTACCGGCAGCACCAATTTCATACTCCATAGGTCCATATTCATTTTCAATCTGCACATAAACACCAGTAGTAAAGATAACAGTCTAAGTATTCATCCCCGCTCTAGTCAAGGAATGAAAAGCTAGTCAGTAAACAAAATACACAAGATAATATAAGGCAAGTAATTGGATTAAGTAACAGCACATTTTTTTCTACCTGGGACATAATTATTGGACCTCCCTGAGATTCATATAACCTCTCCGCTTTCATCAAATCAACAATCTTCGTGGTAAATTTTTGCATTTGAACCTTCATTAAAGCAATGTAAAAATAAAAATAAAAAGTAATTAGAAGGTTCTCACAATGAAAAGGGAAAAGATTGAGAATATTTACGAATTCTTAAGGTACAAGGAAGATTGGAATCTAACCTTAAATGGTTCATTGTCTGTTCTGAAACTGATTCCTGGAATGTACTTTAGCCAAACAGGGAAACCACTGAAAACCAATCAAAGAAAATCTGCTAAGATATTTCTAATTTGAGATGCACCAAATTTTTTTTGCAATGAACACGTTCATTACCCAAAGTTCCACTCAGCACAGACATAAGGACCAATCCTGAGATGAACATAAAGGCCTGCTTGCTGCACCAGCTTTATGAACTTCACCAGATCATAGTTCCCCTCAAAATAATACTACAGCAATCAACAAAACAACAACATTGAGATTGGTTATTCAATATTCCTCGCTTCTCATTCATAATATACATGTGAATGCAAGAAAAAAAAAACTAAAAGCCATTATTTTTCTATTTTGAGCTACCTTGCCAGGTGAAGGTTCGTGTCCATTCCAGAAAACATAAGTCTGAATCACATCCAAGCCTCCGTCCTTGGCCTTTTGAATAAGATCTGGCCACATCTGAGAAACAAAGAAACCCCACAAGTTACGAATGCAAAAAAGGAAGAAACTTTAAGGCACCCATTTGTCAAAAAGAAGAAAACATGAGGACCCCGAAGCTCATTTGAGAGTAATAACAATAATAATATTAATATTAATACCTCAGGGGTGCTCCTTGGGTAATGAATGGATCCAGAAATGAGGATCCTTCTCTGGCCATTAATGGTGATAGCCTTAGAGTCATAGGACACTGAGGCCTTAGCAGAACCAATGAGAGAAAAAGCCAGAAGCAGTGCCACATTCCACATTATGAGCTTCAGCTTCAAGCACATAACCATGATTCACCTTGGTGGTGATTGCTGCTTATTCTATTATTATGCCTGCAGAGGGAAGCAGCTAGGAAGTGTCTATGGTTTTCCCTGCTTTCTCTCACTCTTGTTCTCTCTCTCCCTTATTATTATTCCTTACTTTTTCTCTTTGCAAAATGATGATGGGAATAAAAATAATAAAATAACTGGGGCTGCAACCTTGCAATGTTTTTTTTTTCTATTTTGTAAGTGACTTTAATTTGAAGATGTTTTAGTACCAAATGGAGTTGCTGCTTTTAAAGGCTGAGGAGTGAACTGGTTCGGCTTAGAAAGAGAGTGGGACCTACTTTTGAGTGAAATTTGGGACCCACACACTTGTCCTTACGCGGACCTAGACTAGAACCAATCCAATTATTTTCAATTTTTGCTTTTTTTTATACTTCCTTTTCCATCTTTTAATAATTTATAATTTTTTCGAGGTTAATAGAAAGTTTAACGAAGAAATCGGAGTTAAAGTTAAAGGCGTGTTTGGGAGAAGCAAGTTGCCCGAAAACGAGATTTGAGTTACCATTTTCATGCGACAGAGAGAAAGATTCTCCAGCCAATCCTAATGTCATGGACTGTATGTTTTCTGTTTTACTTACATACCTTCATTCCCACGCGCCTCAAACCCTCGTCACTCACATGATATCATAAAAATAAGAAAAAGAGAGTAGAAATAGAGATAATAAAAATAATATTGGTAGTTTGGTATTATAAAAATAGAATGAAAATAGGATGAAATCTACTGAGATTTTTCACTCTATTTCTCATTTATTTTTATTCATTTTTTATATTTTTTCAACTAAATATATTATTTCTAACAAAATTCTATTTATTTTCTTAATTTCCATTGACCATATTTCTTTTCATTGTGCTATCCAAGGATAAATAATTCACACTTTAGATGAAAATTATTAAATATAATATTAGGCAGATGAAGTCTCACATTATATAAAAATAAAAAAAATATCATATAAATTAAGAAAAAACTTATAAACTTAGAATAAACACGAAGAGATTCAATCTTTTCATTTCTATACAATATGATACGAGTTTTTAAATCTAAGACTTAATTACTTGATTCATCAAGATTAAATGAGTTGATTAGTTTAGTTGATAATAATAAATTTATTTTAAATTTATAATTTTTTTAGGAAATAATATTGTCATTAATACGTCTCTCTTATAATGGTTTGTCAATACATTTTTTATCTTCTTTTTAAGAAAGTATTCTTAGTCTAAAAATAATTAACACAAAAAATATTATAAATTTAGTCTTATAAAAAATAAACAAACACAATTTTAAACTTAGCACAACTGAGTCTTAAGTAGGAACTCATAAATCATAACTCATACATTTTATGTGAAAGATTACATACAAATTTATAAAAACTTATCATTAATTGATGCTTATTGGCATTAAACAATTTAATGTTAAAAATAGAATACATTAAATATAGTAATAAAACTTTTTAATGACTCCTCAAACAATAAAAGTAGATTATGAAAAAAAAATCCTATTTGTAAACCGAATTAAATGATTTTCTAAATAAAATATATTAATAGCAATGATAAAAATGAAAAAAAAAATTATAAAGTATGCATTAAAAAGTCATTAATAAACAACAGATTTTCTTAAACATTTATGATTTTTTCAATATTAAGAAACGGAGAAAAAAATTAAATGGTTTACTTGCTTTGAGGACTTGCCAACAACATGTTAGTTTATGTACTATAAGCACAATCTGATTGCATTTCCGTTACAACTTAACTTCCAAATCTAGAAGCAAAACAAAAAAATAAAATAGATAGAGTGAGTATGCATAATGCATGGACTTGTCTCGCTTTCCTCATTTCAATGCTTGCATTGCATGTTCCTTTTTATTTTTCAAAGACGCATAATATAAGTCATAGTTGTTATCATGGCTTTCTATGATATGAACCGCCTCTAACATCAAGACCGATGTCGGTTTAGTTTGTTGATAAACTAAATTGATGCAACCTAAAATAAATATTTAATCCATATAATAATTATGTTGACGGAAAAATGCTAAAAGAATGTTTGTCGTTAAAGAACCACAAGATTTTTAAAAATGGTGCGCTAGGAGTTTGGATAAGTTTTGCTTCAATTGGAAGGTACTGGAGATTAATTAAATCCCAAATTCTATTTTGCAATTGGCAAAATTCATCAATTTGTGTCAGAAAATTACCCAGCAGTTTTGTGTCGGAAATTTCCCGATTCCAAATCTAGATTTTGTGGAGCTATATATGTGATCAATCACATCACCTTCATAAGCAAATATTATATAATTCAGATTGCTGGAATTTGTTATAATTAAGGCATGGTGAGATTAAATAGAGAATATATGAACTATTAGTCAAAAACATTTTTAAGGACACTGATTAGAATTTTTTTTTTACAAAAAGCATTTTAAATATCTGTTCTAGAGCAGGACACTGCCTTTGTATGAAGGCAATTAGATGTGGAAGTGAAACACAAACAACTTGAACTTGAAGCATTAAGCTTTTTTCTTTCTTTCTTTCTGTAATTTAGTTTAAAATTGTAAGTACAGATTTAAAATTTATTTTAATGACATGCTTTTTTGTTTTTACATTTATAGATGTTGTGGTAGACTGGACATTGAACCCTGTTGTTTTTTTTTAAAAAAAGAATACACCATTTTTATTACATATATTGATTTATGTATCTCTATTAAGATAAACTTAATAATTAAAACGAGTTGAACTAAAAAATACTGAGAATAGATGAGGGTTTCCTTTTCAAGCTTCGGATCAGAATTCAGAACACAACCTATCATTTAATCTCAATATAATTGAAAACAAAACAAGTATTGGGTTTATAGGCCTTGTTTGATTAGAACTACTGTTCATGGCAGTGAAGGCTTAAGAGGAAATTAAGATACCCTAGTCACTTACTTATCTACATAGTTGGTGATAGCTGTGATCTAGTTAGCTTCTAAAGGAAGGATGTACCCAATATTGGACATTTGCTCCTACTTTTTATGACCAACAATACCATTTTGTGGGCTATAATACAAAGCCAGCTCATGTCTTCTATTTCAACCAATAACCGTAAATGTAATGCCTGAACATACAAAATTCATCACATTTAGAAGCTCCATAGTATATGCTTAATTAAATAAGAAACTCTGTACCATATCCACTTGCCGGTGCCCTAATTATTAGACAGCACGTGATGTGCACATGATCCACTCTAATTGATGACAACGCAGTTTTTTGTGCAACAATAGGAATTGGGTAGATGCACAACCGCGTGTAACCAATAAACATATTAATTCGGCATAGAGAAAGCACAAGATAAGAATATAACAATAACTGTAACAAATGATTGAGTAAAGGGAGTGAAATTTGCCGTGTTCATAAATCTGAAAAGTTGCAGAAACTCGTGATTCTTGGATGAATCGAAAGAGCTCACATTTGAAAGAATTTCAAGGCATTTTAGTTTGTAATGCAGATAAAAATGTAATGTTAGGGTATGTCGATTTCAAGCGATTTTTTAAAGGCAATGTTTATGCAGAATTTTAAGGCATTTTAGTTTGTAGTGTGGATAAAAATTTGCCGTATATTTTTACATTATCAACGTATTTAAATTAAATCTTTTAAAAAATTAACCATTATCAATTATATAACAATCAATAATTAGACCTTTCAAATAGATTTTATCAAGAGACAAGCGAATGAGATAACTCATCAGTTAGTCTCTCCTCTTTTGATCATATAATTTCTTGTATTGCACATTTAATTTATAATTAAATGAGATGAACTTTTTTCAGTAAAAAAAATCAATAATTAGATGAAAGTATATATTTATGTTATCGACATATTGCAAAAATACCTATTGGTGTTCCTTTTACAAATTATTTATCTAAATTGGTCTGTTTTGAAATTATTTATTCCATGAGTCTATTTTTTTTTATTACAAAGCGCCTCTCCAAAGGACGCGTTTTTCGTGAAGGTGACACATGGCAGAACTTGACACGCGCCCTGCGTACGACAGGTAGTGCTGCTGCAGCAGACGCGTCGGGTCATGCTGGGGACCCAGGCACGATAGGTCGCGCTGGGACCAGGCACGATCCAATTGGATCGCACTTTATTTAATAGTTTTTATATTTTGTATATTATTTTTATTTAATACATTTCTATATTATTTTATTTAATTTTTTTATATTTTATTTAATAGTTTCTATATTAAATAAATTCTTAGTATTATGTATGATTTTAAAGTCATAAATAATTTTTTATATTGTTTTTATTTACTATATTTTTTATATTTTATTTAATATTTATATATTAAATAAATCCTTAATATTAGAAAAAAATAAAGAAAATATTAAATAAAATATAAAAAAAGTAAAAAAAATATTAAATAAAATAATATAAAAATATTATAAAAACAATATACAAAAATATAAAAATATTTAAAATAATATTATGAAAATATCTTACATAAAAAAAATACTAACTCCTTTTAAAGACCATACAGAAAGAATATGTGTAAGATATCTTCATCTGCATTTAAAGTACTAGGATATTTTCATAAAATTATTTTAAATATCTTATTATGAAAAATTATTTTTTATTTTTTATACTAAAATCGTAAAAAAAATTATATTTTTTTAAAATTCAACTTTAGAGTTTAAAGTCATAAATAATTTTATTTAAAATAATATTTTTTTATTAAATATTTCTATATTTTTTATATTATTTTATTTAATATTTTTTACTTGTTTATATTTTATATTTTATTTAATATTTTATTTATTTTTTATAATATTAAAGATTTATTTAATATATAAATATTAAATAAAATATAAAAAATATAGTAAATAAAAACAATATAAAAAATTATTTATGACTTTAAATATAGTAAATATATAGTTAAGAATTTATTTAATAAAAAAACTATTAAATAAAATATAAAAAAAATAAATAAAATAATATAAAAATATATTAAATAAAAATAATATACAAAATATAAAAAATATTAAATAAAATGCGACCTAACTGGGTCATGCCTAAGTCTCAGCACGCGTCTCAAGTCCTGCCACGTGTCCCCTTTAGGGGGAACACGCCCTTCGGAGAGGCGCTTTGTAATAAAAAAAAACAGATCTACAGGAAAATAATTTTAAAACAGACCCATTTAAATAAATAATTTGTAAAATGAAATCCATTTAGTATTTTTGCCCATATTCAAAATAAATTATATTTTTTAGTGTTATCACAGTATAATCATAGACTACTAATAATACTTGATAAAGGGGTGGGGTGGGGTGAAGACTATGTACCGTCTTTTCCATGCTCTAAACAATGAGAAGTTTTTCGTAAAATAAAAATAAAAATAGAAGTAACAGGAGTTTAATTAAGATATCTGCAGACTCAAAATAGTAGAGTCTTTCTATTTCCTGCACCTCTGAATATAAGATATGATGATAAAAAGGATAACAAGAATAAAAGATGAAAAAAGTACAAAACGAAAAGAAAAAAGACATGAAAGTGGGAGTGTAATCTTTTGCTAGACCGTATATCATGTCCTTTCACAACAAGAATATATCTTGGTTTTTATATCCTATTTTTTTTCCCATCTTGTAAGGCTTTTGCCATGTGGTGCTAGTTTACTCTTTTTTTTTGTTTTGATTACCAAGACTTTTGTGGATTATAAAAATATTTATTGATTAAGAAAAATATAAAATAGAAATTAATATTTAAAATTATAAATAATTTAAGTGAAATCCAAAATATAAATTTTAAAAATAAATATAATAAACTAAAATGTTTAATTTAAAATAAATTAAGCTATTAAAAATATATTAAAAGATAAAATAACTTTTAAATTGATTATAATTGAATACACATACACATATAAAGATGAAGTTAACCTATATTATCTTAAAAGATAAAATAACTTGAAACAATTGATTATAACTTGATACATATATAAAGATGAAGTTAACCTATAATTTGGAGTACTCAATCGCTAATATGCTCCAATGCATTAGAATAACTAGTAAATTATTCTGCACATTTCATGGATATTTACAAATACATGTTATATGTTTAAAAAATTGATTTAAAATTATTATTTTATTATTAATATGCATTTGATTACAATTTTTAAAACTAATTAAGAAAATTTGTTAATGAAATATTATTTTAATGAATATTTGTAACTCTCATTATCCATAATACTAATTGAAAATTTTAAATATTTATCAAAAAATATTTTAATTAAATAAATAATTAGAGAAATATTAATTTAATATAGAAACTCATAAAGTGCACATCCCAATTTTTTTTTTAAATGTGATTACTTAAAAGTAAAAACATATTAAAATTATTTCGCTTTCAAAAATGAAAATGTAAGTTTATAATATAAAACATACCACTTTCAGAAGAAATTATTAAAGTTATACATAATTGTACGAGTTGGTTAGTCTAAATTGGACCAAAAAAATTTAAATGGAATTAATTGTATTTAAATAAGTCCCAAATAACTTAAAAAGTGTTTGTATAATCATCTGCATGTATAATTTAAAATTTGCAAGGGTAACATAGTAACATCATTTTGTATTTTAAAATTAAAAAAACACTGCTTTCCTTTTAATACTTTTTACTTCCCATTCTTTGTATGTTTTTTATTCGTAAAAATAAAAGATAATATAAAAAAGTTTAAATAACTCCCCGTAACTCTGGCTCTTTGCATTTACGCATAGGTTTTTGGTTGCCTTTACGCACTGAGCAACAAATAATATTACAGTTGCACCTCCGATGGGTCCTTACCTTATGGCTCATTGTTTATTTTTGTCGTACTTTATGCAATTTCAGGTTACTTAGCTCTGTTCCATACTCTATGGCCTTTCAATAAAAGTTGGATCTAAAGTCTTCATTTCATCTTGTTTGAAAATTCGAAATATTGTATGATCAACGATAATAAATTCTAATGTACCAAAATATTATCAAAGAATCTATTTTAGTTGGTTAAACAGAATATTTGAATGTGACACATCCTTTAATACTGTGTTGAGTATGTTTAATTTTTATTGATAAAAAAATACCAAAACATTAAACAATTGCTAGTGGACTACGCACACTGACCCTTCAACCTTTCATTTGTTTCCCGAATTTTTCATTGTATTTCAGAATGGCAGGAAGTGGTCATCATTTTTGCTTTTCTTTCTGATTAAGAGATGTTTTTATTTTCAAAAATAAAAAATTGAGAGTAAATAATTTAAAAGATCTTTTTTGTACATAGATCTTGATAAAATTAATTCGACGTTTACTAGTTTATTTTAAATTAGAACAATTGAAACACCCCCTGCCTTAGATTTACAATAAAGTCATAAACATAGGGAGTAATTGATGAGAAAATAAATGATTGATATCAAGTGCACATGTATAACGAATGTTGAAACATCACGGCTGGTTTTTTCATTAATGATTGAGATTATTTACTTTAATTTTATTTATTTCAGTGAAGTTCATGTCTGAATAATTTAGTACTCAACATTATAATATATATTTCCCTCTTTTTTAGGTTAGGTTAATAAAAATATGAAATTGCTGTCCCTTGAAAAGACAAAGGGAATGAGGCAAAGGATTGTACTTATCTGAAATAGAAAGCGAAAGAAAAAAGGGCAGACATAATGCAAGTGATGTGAAAAAATTGAGGCCATTCAAGGACGAGGTTGACACATAGGCACAGCATAAACATCATCCATTGTAACAGTGTTGTATTACTATTAACTCTTTCGAAAGACAAGTAGTTTGAGATAGAAGGTGTGAAAGCCATGCACATCCCACAATCATCGGAAGCTATCTCCAAATGGATGAGCCTGCCACATACATTTTGTGGTGGTATTGCCATTGTAGCTCTCCCCAGTCACCGTCCTTAGACATTGGATTTGATATTAGGGCCCAATATTTAATCCTATTCCACATGTGCCCACTAGGATATGTGGGTCAAAAAGTGCATGTGTGGGACAAATAAAACTATAAAAGGGTGACTGATAACAATTCTTTAATTTCTTCTCAACATGTGATTTTGATTCTCTGTTTTTGACTTCCGGGCTGTGTTATTTTCCCAATCATTAAAATAGTATTTGAGAATGATTTACAATTACAAATAATCCTTTTTTATATCTTACCTTATTTGTTGTTCAACGTTTGTATATTAATGATGAGACTACAATGAGTATTACTATACATAATTTTCTCACTCTTAAAGTACAATCTATGTTAAAATGATTTAAAAGGGTATTTAAATCTCTAGTGATGTAAGTGTTAATCATTGAGATTTATTATCAGCAAACACTTGAGTTATTGATTATTTAGTAATCTGGGAGATTGAATTCCGCACGGCAATAAGATGGTCATAAATCGAAGATATGATGGTGTTTGCCACATTATTTCATAAAAGCATCAGAGCCAAATTAATGGCGTCACCATTAATAGCAAGATTGTTTAAGGGGATTTCTTTTAGTTGAGAAGCGACTATCATGCCTTTCTCTTTCACACTACGTTTTCTTTAAAGTTTTAGCACGCATGTGCATTGTTCTTCAAAATACTAAAAAAATAGGACAGAGGTAATTGTGCTAGCTTTGAAATTATCTCATTTTACACTACGTTTGCTTTGAAATTATCTCAAAGCAAAAGCAATTACCTTTTTGGTTTCTTTTGAACTGTTGGAGTAGTTGTGATAGGTTTTCTTAATGCCAAGACAATTTATCTTTCTGTTGTCTCACTCACACTCGTTAAGTTACAAATTAAGCAAGCAAATCCTGTTTTATAAGGGCAAAAAATCAGTGGCATCGATGAATGTAGATGTTTATTTATTGATAACTAGTTGGTATTTAATTATGGTCACAAAATATCATCAGAATCATCAATTTTCGCTGGATTGTAAAGGGTATCAAGGGTCACGATTCTCATCAATCGCTTGTTTCTCTTTTTTTCCTGATAGATATTTGCATCAATCTTCGTCAACAAACTAAGGAAAGCCAAGTTATTGTTATTAATAATAATTTCCCTCCCCTAATTCTAATGATCATATGTATTGATCATACCTATGCTTATATGACACTGTAAAAGAAAAGCTGTGCAGTTCAAGAATATAATGAACTTGGCATAATTCATCCTCATCATTGAAAGTTGTTTCCCCATAAATACTCTGTATCTTTAGCGTGACAACATCATGCACCAGCTAAAATCTTCAGGCCTCTTTTGGTTATGTTTGCCTGGGACCATAATGTCTGAATGTAGTTAGATACAGTTGGCATAATACTTATATTTTTGGTTCAACCACCATTGCCTTCGAATAACATGTTAATGTTCCTCAAAAGTTTTGAAGTTCCTGGGCCAAATGAAATGTTTATGGAAAAGTCAATTAGGCGACTTGTTCTTTCCCTCTGACTCTGACTCATGTTCATATTGGGACCAACAACATGTTCTAACTTTTAAGCATTGTACTTTTTTTGCTAAATGACATTTGTTATATACTCAGGAGTCACGAGACTCGATGGACCAAATGTTCAATTAACCACACAAATTGTGCATGAGGATAATATTGTTTGCCTCCAATCGAGTGTGGGCTATGGGCTTCTTTTGGAGGGAAATTAAGAGAGGCCAACCATGTCTCTACCTCTACTAGGACCACCATCCAAAACGAAACAAATCCTACAATTCCATTTTTATGATAAGGTAAATGTTAAAAACACACTTTTTTTAATTCTTTTTTTAAAAATCACAAAATTTTATGAGTCTGACCATATTTGGCTTCTCCTTGTACACAATGCATTAATTTTCTTAATCCTAGAATACAATGTAAACAAATATGTCCTCATCAAGATGTATATTAAATTGAAAGATGAGGATGACTATGAGAGTTATCTGCATTAGTAATCACTACGTCGGAGGAAGATAACCGTGAAAGAAAAAGGATTAGTGGGTCAATTAATTTCAGACAAAGCACTTTAAAGGGAAACAGACACATGTGATGGGAATGTCACGTATTCAGCATGGCATGACATGGTCCTATAATAGATAGGACCTACTTGATTCAAATAAGCAGATGATAACCTTCACTTCAGGACCTCTGTTAATTTTAGTCATTATCCAGTCACCTTATTCATTATCTATGTCACACATTCCCTTCTTGCATAAAGTTTTAGAAATAAAAAATGCATGACAGATACTGAGAGGGACTATTTATACATTGTTTCCCTGCATATGAATACGCACACTTCAATCAATTTATGAATAGTTTAGTCGGAAGGAATGAGGCATTGTTATTATACTTGTCTTTAAACTCTTAAAATTCAATCTTTTACCATAATGATAGTACTTATTATCAATATGAGGTAAATTCCCATAGTCCCGTCGTATCTTCTTTTCTTCGTCTCAAAAAAATTATATCTTATTTTCTCCGTTAAACATTATTACCATTTTTAACAAAATTTTCTTTGTTTGTTTTCTAAAATTTCAACACTTTGTATTTTTAGATTTCTTATTTTATATTAAAATTTATTCTTTCTCCCTCAAATTTCAACTGATCCACCTCTACAAATTAAATTGATATATATTATCATTAAAGGGAAAATAAACTTTTAGTTTACTCTTTCTTGAAAACTGATGCACACATTTTTATTTTTTTTAACATTTTTTAATTGTAAGTGAATTAATTATACATACATCCCTTATAGTTTTAAATATTTTTTTATTTATATTTTCAAAACTATCTTAATTTAAGATACACATGCAATGACATGATACTCAATTTTCGTTTCAGAACCATAGTCTTGGGTGAAAATAAAATATGAAATTTGTAAAAGAATAAAACAAGAACATATTGAATGAAGTAATTTTACTCTGCTCCATGCATTGGGCCTTTCTTTTTTAAAGACTTAGTGTTAGAACACTTCTTATTAGAACCTTTTTTATAGGTTTTATTTTAATTTTATTTTTTAACATATGTTTGTTGATTGTACCTGTGTTAATTATGCATAAATCTCTTATTATTTTGAATAATTTACATTCTTTTCAAAATTATCTTAATTTATAATACACACGAAATGACGTGATCAGTGACAAATTTAAGGGGGGCTAGCACGGGCTTCAACCCTCCTGCCCCTCCCCCCAAAGTTTTAAGTGTATATTAATAAAAAAATACTTATAATATTAATAAACTACTTATAATATTAATAAAAATACAAATTAATAAATTTAATAATATATATTACCATTGATTTTATACTAATATTATTTTTTTAATAATATTTGTTACCACTAATTATAATATAATCTAAAGACATATGGATATTAATTAATAGATATAATAATAATAACATTTCTATCACTTTTTTTTATCACTTGTTATTATCTTGGTTAATTATGTTTTGTGTATTAGTATAAGTATCATTTATCTATCTATATATCTAATTATTAAAACTATTTATTATTAAGATTATATTATATATACTTGTTATAAAATTTGATCACTTTTAATTATTATTATTATATTTAATGAGTTTTTATTTTTTATTGTAAGACTAAAATTATTTTTTATTTAATTGTTATTGTAATTGTGAGACTAAAAAATATTTCAAATTTTGAAATAAAAAATTAATATGAATAAGAAATACACGTGTTTCCTTCTTATATTATTTGAATAAAAATTAATTTTAGTTTTATGTGTAAAACTAATAAATAATTTTATAAAATTCATTGTTTATTAAATATTTATTTGTTAGAAATTAAATTTTTAAGTAATTAATTAAGATGGTGTTTGGTTGATTTAAACTGAATTATATTTGAGATGATTTTTTCAAAAATTGATGTGAATCACATACATTTATATTTTACTTTAATTTAAATATTTTACCTTTTTCCATCTCAATTCCCTTTCGCACATCTATCATTCCTTCAAACTAAACTCACCTTAAAGTAAAAAAAAAAATAAAATCCAGCCCCCTTCCATGATTTATGCTGTGATACCTAATTTTCGTTGTAGAATTATAGTCTCGGATTAAAAAAATATATATGAAAAATTGTAAAAGAATAAGATGCAAAAACGTATTGGATGAGGTAATTTACTCTGCTCCATGCATGATGCAAATTGAGCCTTTTTTTTTTTTTAAGACATGGTGCTAGAACACTAGTCATCAGAACCTTTGACTTTTAGGGGAAGGGGTGTTTACTCATCACTTATATTTTAGTAACATGTGCAATCACAAAATTCAAGACTTAATTAAATTGATGTTTTTAGCTAAGCAATACTACTTATGATCCCTTTTATGAGAACGAGAACATATTATAAATAAAAGATTCTTCCAAACTATAAAAATAAATTGCTAATAATTTTAATAATGTTATCTTAATTAACTAAATATCTTGTGACGTTGTTAAAAAACTAGAGGTAATAATACAAATACGATGATATCTTGGACCCTATGTCCTTAGTATCAACTAA